>NW_010137783.1:71243-84886 GCF_000699245.1 Pterocles gutturalis
ACTCTGCCACCTCTTCCCAGCACCTCCCACAGTACAAAACCAGCCCTGATTTTATATACAGAACTTATAAGCGAAGCAGGTTTTATATATGAAGAAGAGAAAGACTTCCACGTGGAAAGGACAGGCTTGGTCTCCAGCTTAACTCACACAATTAAAATGTCTTGGACTTTTTTTCTCCTGGGAAGCCTTGGAAACCTGCAGAACTGCCTGAATATGTGGAAGTGAGCTGAGAACTATGGGATAATACATGAAGTTAGGAGATAGCACATGCAAAAAAATCCTAGCCTGAAAGGCCCAGTTATATATACATGTTCAATCTTGAATTCATCAAGGTGGATATCTGCTACTGCTGTAGTCTTCTGTCCAACGGTGGTGGGTGGCTCCTCACAGGACTGACACCAAGGCTCTGGAGCTCCCTCCTGTTGCAGACAGGAGAAGAAAAAAGTTTTCACAAGTTCAGAAGTAAACTGGACAATTAGATGAATTCTAAACCTGCCAACAGTAATAACAGACTACTCATTATTGCCACTCCTATAGTCTCAGGTTGTTCCCTAAATGGTCACTCAGATAATGATACTGAACTTAGCCTGAATAGATTATGTTCATCCTGCCTTCAGCTTTTTAAAATTTAAGTATCTAGACCTAGATAATTGTCAAGGCTTCCTCGTTGGTCTGTGGAGAATGAGACACATTTAGACGGTCTTTCTGAGGGTATGGTTCACCAGTTGCTTCAACGCAACAAAAACGCAGGCAACCGCTTGCCTCTCCTTGATTCTTGGCAAATATGTCACTGGTCTGTGGCTGGATCAGGTCCCTGACCTGGCTCACTCTGCAGGTACATAGATTCTAATACTGATCAAAGAGCAAGGTTGAGTGCAGCGGGCGAAATATGGGGAAAATGGGGCCACAGATATTGGCAGCTACTTGTGCTTATGTCAAATCAAAGACATCCTGAAACATCAGCTTGATTTAGATGAGATGAGCCGCCTTCTGGAGGCACTCCTCTCTTCAAACGCTGCGGGGTGGGTGTGTCAAGATGTCTTAGAAGAGCAAACTTAGCTGAGATTCATTCTGCCCTATAGATTATGGGCGGAGCACCATCTTTCCTCAAATGCTCCAAAGTTATTGTCACTTTTAAATTCAATCCCCTCCAAGGCTTTTTTTAGCACTTTCCTTTTCGTTTGCAATTTAGGAACTGCAGATGAGACCTCAATAGAAGGGACTGGTGCTGCTAACGCTTTTGCCCTGATGTTTAGCATTGTAGATGAAAACTTCAGCTGGTACCTCGATGAGAACATAAACACCTTCTGCTTAGAACCAGCCACAGTTGACAAAGAGGATGAAGGTTTCCAGACCAGCAATCGAATGCATGGTGAGCAGAACTCTTGAGCAAATGGTGACCTACAGAAGTGACCAGGCTCTTTTCATTTCAATAGGAGTTTCTGTCCCTTGTGATATCTGTCCTTTATCTGTGTCAGCATCAAATTGGTCAGGATATTGAAGCACTGTGCTGGTAAAAAGCCTCTCCCAAAATACAGCACAACACTCTGGTTTGCAGAAAAGAGATTTGTCTTTCATAGCCAGCTCTGACATTTGTTTAGCATTTTATCTTAGGCAACAGATTTAAGCCATTTGGTGACTGTTTGACCAGCTGTGAAAAGAGAACAGGAGGCTCCAGAGCACTTTGAGATGTGTGTACTGGAAGAGTCCAGCATTTCTCAAAGGGTTTTGTGGATGGTGGGCTGGCTGCTACAACCACTCCTGCCCTTCAGAGATCCATTGGCCAGTAATACTTTGTGTCATTTGGAGATCTAGTGTAAGAAGCTAAATCCAGATATTTCTCTGTGTTTTGATTGTTCCATGCAGCCTAGGAGCTGAAAAATTTTGCAGAAAATGAATCTCATTCTCCTAATGTCAGATGTGGAAGCTGAGGAAGAGAAAGCTGACTAGACTGATTTGACTGATATAATTTTCAAATCTAAATTGCTTAAGACTGGCACATAATGGTATATTTATGACTCAGAATGAGAGGGAATAGGTTTCAGACGTGCTAACTAGCTGCAGAACAGGTTAACATCATTATCAGGCATTCTTGGTGATGACTTGGCCTTTGCAACACCTTGATACAACCCAGGAAGCTTTTTGCAGACCCAGACAGAGAATTTGGGCCATTTGATCATCCAGAGCTGTAAGCTAGCTATTCAAAAATCTTTTTCTTCATCAAGGAGCCTGTGAGGGCCTTATTCAGCACAGATATTCAGACAGTTTCTTTTCTGGGCCAGGAAAGGATCATCCTTAGAAACGGGTCAGAGGCACTTGGCACTTCTCTTTCACCTCTCATAAAGTCTCATACTTTTGTTTTTAGCTATTAACGGTTATATTTATGGCAATCTCCCCGGCTTGGAGATGTGTGCTGACACTTCCATGTCCTGGCACTTGTTTGGCATGGGAAGCGAGATAGATATCCACGCCGCGTATTTCTACGGTCACACGTTCACGAACAGAGACCAGAGGGCAGATGTCGTCGGTCTGTTCCCAGCAACGTTCATCACAGCAGAGATGACCCCGGGGAACCCCGGGAGGTGGCTGATAACATGCCAGGTTAATGAGCACTTACGAGGTATGGTGCTATAAATCTCCCTGAACCTTTCACATACAGAAGTTCCAGCCTCTGTTTTGCTTGGAAAACAAAACTGAGAGATGTTTCCAGGGGAAGCAGGATTTTACAGTTTTATGTGATTAACTGAACCCTTTGGAACTACTTCACCAGATAAATATCATGAATATGAGTTTAATCACCAGTGGAAATTATGTGTGTTGGGCCAAATCTTCAGCTAGTACGAATAACTTAGCTGTGTAATTCATGCGAGGAAGGCTTGCTAGACCCTGCGCTGACACCCCACTGTTTATGTAAAATGGAGATTTTGATGAGCAATGAGAGGAGCCTTCATCATCACTTTTTGGTTGTAGATAAGTGCTTACACTTCAAGAAGAACCATGCCAGCTGAACACTTCATAGCTTTTCCTTTTCAGAAATCAAATGAAAACTGTCAGTGTTCGCATAAACCTTTACATGAAGAAATTTGAAGGTGATGTTGTGAAATTTGTGTGATGTGTGAGCCCAAAAGGATGTATCACAAACTAGGTCTTATGGCAGCAGGAAATGTGTAGTTATCATATTAGAGATGGTCACAATCTGTGAGAATTTGTACTTTTAAGAACTTGCACATTGGTTTCAGTGAGATTTGCATTGCACAAAACAGACTTGATTCTGGCAAGCAACAAATATCTTTAGTGTTGCAATAACCAGCCTCTCTGTTTTAATGAAAGTCAAGGGGAGCTGATGCCTTTTTGTACACTTCAGGAGGCACTCTTACCCCCAAATTCATCCTGCCACCCTTACCCAGATTGAGGACTTAAATAAAGAAGCCTACTGAAGAGTGTCATTGATAGCAGTGGGTTTCACCTGTGGGGTGATGTACCGCCTTGCAAGAGAAAGGTGATAATGTCTGGCCCAGTGTACGCAGAGGAAGTCTTTAAAAATAAAAATTTACCCTAGTAATTGTTTCCAATCCACATAGCTCCTAGAGAGTTTTGAATGTGCACTTGTATCCAAGCTTGCTGACTATGCAGCTGGCCACAGATTGTCTCCAGACTCTTTCTCCTCCCAGGTGGCATGGAGGCACTGTACGATGTTCAGATCTGTCAAAAAAACCTGTCTCGGCCTTCACCACTCAGTCACAAAAGAATATATTATATCGCTGCTGAAGAAGAGCTCTGGAATTATGGACCTGACGGTTATGATAAATTCACTGGGCAGGGTTTAAATGCCACTGGCAGGTAAGCTTTCTTGGCATCTCCTGCTGTGCTCTAATTTTGGGAGTCTGGGTGAGACTTCCCCAGTGATTCATCAGGGCTGGGTCCTGCACTGTTATTAATTTTAATTGAAAGGAGCAGGGAGGAATGGATTTAAACAACCTTGCTGGGAAGTTAGATTCGTAACTGCGATGCTCGGAGTTGCCTTGTGGAAGCACTTATCTTGCTCCATTAAGTCCACGGAGAAAGTGAGCCCTGGTGAGGTATGCAAAGTTCAGCAAAGTTAATGACTCTGTGTTGAGACTCCTCAGGCAGCTTTTGCAGTTCCAACCAGTGTACCTCAGAGGTGCCATAACCATCGAGTTTTTCCCCCTGTTATTGATAATGAAGATGAATTGTATTACAGTATCTCGCAGGAAAGTTGATGAGGATTAGAGGCACCTTGTGCACCGGTAATGGCATAAGTCCTGCCCTAAGGTAGTTAAAAGTTCACATAGATGTCTCCCTAAATAAATTGGGTTTAAACACATGAAAGCCTAATGCACAATAAATGCCCATTTGTTAACTAATTTGTGACTAGTTTAGACCAGTAATATCTCCCTTTGTCTGCTAGAAAACTGTATGCAAAAAAGTAACTTGGGGAGTCACTTCTCCTGTGTCTGGAGTAACAACTTTGTCTGAAATGAAGGGTTCTGCCTGAACCTCCAGTTATTTAACCAGTCTGATTTATTGATTCCACAGTGAATCTGCAATATATTTCACACAAGGGACTAACAGAATAGGAGGGCAGTACTGGAAAGTTCGCTATGTGGAATATACTGACGCAACG
Organism: Pterocles gutturalis; assembly: GCF_000699245.1. Classification (NCBI taxonomy): domain Eukaryota; kingdom Metazoa; phylum Chordata; class Aves; order Pterocliformes; family Pteroclidae; genus Pterocles; species Pterocles gutturalis. Next base: position 75,889 of record NW_010137783.1, read on the forward strand.
TTCAGTAAGAAGAAGACTCGGTCAGAGGACATGAAGCACCTGGGAATACTTGGTACAGTGAATATTTTCCCCTCCTGTCATTCTATCGGGTTTGAAGGCAGATCCACTTGGATCCAGAGGGGAATTTTGTGCATGCAGCTACCAGTTGGCCCTCTCTTGTTTAGATGAAAATATGTTAGAGGACAGTCCTTCTAACGCCTTCCCTCACTCTCTTTTTTAAGGCCCCGTTATAAAAGCTGAAGTGGGAGATACTGTGCTAGTTACTTTTGCCAACAAAGCCAAAAGGAGCTATAGCATTATGGCCCACGGCGTAAGCTTCAGCAAGCTGTCGGAAGGTGCTCCCTACTTAGATGGTAAGTTTTGACTATACTGCTGTATCATCACATCCAGAGTACCTTCTGTTGCTCTGCAGGTTTGCCCTTTTTGTGAATGCTAAAGCACAGAAGGGATGATTTGATTAGTTTGTATCTACCCTACATGTCACAACCCATGGGGCTCCCCAGACTGCCACTGTGCTGGTTCGTCCCCTTGGACATGTGCCAGACAAGGAGTCTAAAGCTAGCTGAGGTTCATGTTGAGCAAAAGTCACAAGCACAATCCAATTTATATTAGTTCTAATCTAATATCACTCAACTGCAGGTAGTGCATCTCCTCTGGACATGCTCCAGAATTATGAAGTTCAGGATCTGGCACGATGCCCCTGCTGAGCCTTTGGATATAGCTATCCACATGGTGTGGGTTGCTTCACTCCTGATTCTCTAATCCAGCTCACACACTGCCCTTGCTTCGCTTGCTTCAGGGTAGTCAGTGTTGGAGGCATCTTTTATCTGAATGATCTGGAATGTGAAGCAGTGATGATCCTTATTATTCCTCATAAATATGTAAACGCTGAAATGGAGCACTTACCAAAGGCTTCCTCTCATTTTGTGCAAGGACAGGATCCTTATCACTTAAGTTGAACCATTAAATGTTAAATGTCATGTTTAATTAGTAGGCATCTTTTTCAGTCAGTGACAAGAAAAAACCCCTTCAGAGGCTGAGAAGTCCCATTTACTTTGAACACCTGTTTTAGGAGACAGTAGGTCACCCTCTGGAGATGTCTTTCTGTCTCCATTCACTACAGAAGAAGCTTAGAGTTTGGGTTAGGGACTAAGCTTTAGAGGGCTCAAGCAAGGAGGGCTGAATCCCATCCATAGTGTCTACAGAGATAATACTGAGTACTCTGAAAGTTTTTGCTGCATTTGCACCATTGTGAAGAAAGGTAGGTTTCTTGTTGTTGAAATTGCTTTGCTTCCACTATAACACATCAGAATGAAACTCATGGGACATAATCCCTCTTTTGAGAACTGTACACAGAGAATTAGGTCAACATATAAAACTCATGACATCATACAATAAAATAAATACAAAAGGCTTTATTAAACTCTGATGTCTCTAATTGGTGACCTGGCGACACAACAAATTTGTCAGCAGGCCCCACTGTACCCTGAAACAACTGGCTTGAGTTCAGCCTTGAACTCACCTGCACACATCCTAATGCCACCCGTATCAGACGTAGTCCCTCCTGGAAGTGCAGCTTCCCTCTGCTTGCAGTCCTGTTGTGCTTTCATTTAACACTCCCTGGTAATAGTGTCCACTGGCATTGCACCCTTCGGTGCGGAGCAAAATCAAAGCAAATCCTACAGTTCAGAAGCAGTGTGTGCTGTACACCTCTGGGTCTTTGGAGAAGAACCTGACTCTAGATTCATCTCTTCCTAACAATCTTTCTGCTCCTTCTCTCCCTGTAGCCCTTGGGTTTTGGATTTGCATCATCTCTACCTACAAGTGTATACAGGGACAGCCCCTACAGGGGCTGGAGGTTTCAGGTAAATGGCTTTTCAAAGGCTGTGTATTGTCTGAGTGAAGCTTTTTCATGTGAAAATACTGTACATAAACCTACCTACAGAGGATTCGCTTGGAGTATTAGAGAGGAGTGTCAGATCAGTGCAGTCTGCTGTTCCCAGACACATCTGACTGTGCTGAGAAAATCCAGCCAATGGGTGCCTAAGCATTAAACAAAATTTCTGGTTTGATCTTCCTCATAGCAAAGACGAAAAAGGTTACTTAGCACCTTTTTTTTTTTTTTTTTTTCTGAAAAAGGTGAAGGGCTGACCCCTTTGCCCAACTCTCCTTTCAAGTCCTTTTTGTAAGTTGTCTCTGAGTGGATGCCAACACTCCTTTACAGTGGCTAAATTACACAAGTGGTGATACATCCACCCTGAGCACAGCAGCAGACAATGGCCCAAATCCTTTAAAAGTAGCTTCTAGAAACAGTAGCAGCAACCACCCTCTGGAGATTCTGCCAGAGGTTCCCGTGCATTGCTACAAAATCAAAAGAAAACAATTAACAGGATCAGATTTGTTTCGAATTTCTGAACAGCCACAGTCGCAGCTCCGCTTGCTGATGTTATTGCTTTGTTGGTGCTTAATGAAAAGCCAGAGCTTGTGTTTGTGCCGCAGATGAATCTCAGGATAGGGCAGGTAAGCTACAAACATTAGAGGAAGCCAGTTAATCACCACGATGAGCTCTGCATGCCTTATCTGATTGAATCCAGATAATCCAGATGGCATCAGATGGTGTCTGGGTGAAGCAGCTAAACTTGTTCTGCAGGGAATGGGCTTGGTTGTCCCCATGGCACAGGACTGCGCTGAGATGTCTCCATGGCATAAGTGCCCAGATGATGGGATGGTGCTTGAGCTGTGGCTGCAAGGGAGAGCTTGTCCACAGAAATCAGCAGCTATGTCTGACTCCCAGGTAACGCTCATATTCAAGAAAATAAAGCCTTCCTGTAACCTTGGTGCTTCTCAATTGTCTCCCTGCAGGCTATCTGAAGCCAGGAGCCCATGTTAAGCCTGGTGAAACCTTCACATACAAATGGAGGGTGCCTGAAAATGGAGGTCCAGCAGAGAATGACCCCCCATGCCTGACCTATCTATACTACTCAGCCACCGATGCTGTCAAAGACACAAACTCCGGCCTCGTGGGGCCTTTGCTGGTCTGTCGGAAGAACACGCTGAATCACGACGGGACACAGGTGCCCAATGTGGACATCTGCCTGTACCTAACAGCCAGCAGAGTGGTGCAGTAGAGGGGGGGGGGGGGGGGGGGGACCCCAAATGGGCCAGTTTGCCCACTTCCCAGCTCAGTTTTAAGACACTAAACTAATGTCATTCCTTAGGGTTAAAGCCGACCTAAGGGGATGGTTAGGAAGATGAAACTGGCATTCCCCAGTATTCTGGCTCATCCCTAGGTTTTCCATCTTTTCCATGCACTTATTAGCAATGAATGCATCTTTCCACCCTAAGCAAGCTATGGTCACTTTATTTACCCTTCTGGCTCATGGAAGAGTGCCCATCCCTGTCTCTACAAGGACATAGTAAGAAGGCAGCTGCAATTTTGGGGGGAAAGAAAGCTTTGCATAAAAAAAAAAATTTTTTTACTTGGGTAATTCTGCACGGACTTTGTTTTTAATGTCTTGGGTTCCTTCTTGGCTACAGAAAGGAATAGACAGAGAATTTTACCTCCTCTTTTCAATCTTCGATGAGAATGACAGCTGGTATCTGAACAAGAATATTGAAGCATTTACTGGAGACCCTTCAAAAGTAGATGAAAATGATGCAGCTTTCAAGGAATCCAACAAAATGCATGGTATGAAATATCTAATATCTGTTAATGATACCCTTCTATTAGGAAGATGAGTTGGCAGATTTTATCATCGTTCATAGCTGACTGCAGTGCCCTGGAGTGCATGTAGAAACCTCGGTCACATTAGCAATGAATTCATCCACATACCAACTACACCTGGAGAAAGGGAACAGAGTGTAGCTTTCAGATACACCATGTGGGTCTATAAAAAGGCATAATGCCAGAGTCAGGCACCAACTGCAGAAAAGGCTGATGTTCACTGCTGGCCTTGGCACTGATTCAGACAATGAAGATCCACCCACTCTACTCTGCCAGCTCCCACTTGGGCAAGGACCACCTCTGGCAGAGGAGAGGCAACGACTAGGGGAATAGCCAATAATATTTTAAAACATCACCTCTGGCTGTGAGTATCTGACTTCAGCGTGGAGCTCCTCCAAGTTATTCCTGACTTGACAGATTTCAGCCAATCACATAGCCTCTGAAGAGCACTGAGGATTTATATTGTTAGAGTACCTTGGGGCTTTCTGGATCCATCTATTTTATTCTACCATTATGAGGTGGTATCTCATACTAAAGTTTTGTTCTGCCGTAATATCTTTCACCCAGTGACCACAGAGAGCATTTGAGGATTAGGGAGTTTAGCCCCATAACACTCTTGTGAAAGAAAGAGAAACTAGAAATCAAAGGTCAAAATCACATAAAAAGGCTCCAACAGAACTGAACTTACAACTTGGCTCCTTCATGGCCCACTCCGTAGCCTTAATGAGCTGGTTATACATTCTCCAGGTTGAAAGGAGTTCTCTAATTTATACATTTAACTGCTGTCTGTGAGGCACCCTCAAAAGCTCCAAGGAGAAGTGATAAATCACTGCAGAAGGTTATTACAAGATTTTGCAGGCTAAAAAGAAAGGTAGAAGCTCAGAGTCTATCAGAATAGCATTTAGGCATTAATTTGGTGTCATCCAGTGCTGCCTTTGCTTCACAAAATGCCCCTTTAACTAACACCACGATTTGCTGAGTCGCAAGTCTCTTGCTGGGGAGGTGATAGGAGGCTCTGTGATGAGTTTCCATCAACCTGCTGCCAACCAGGCTTCTTCCTTCTCCTCCAGCTGTCAACGGCTACTTGTTTGGTAACCTGCCAGGCCTGGCCATGTGCAAGGACGACAAGGTCTCCTGGCACCTCATCGGGCTGGGCAGTCACTATGACATGCACGGAGTTCATTTTCAAGGCAACACCATCGACCTGAGAGGGACGACGAGGGACGGGCTGGCCTTGTTTCCTCATTTATCGGGGACAGCGCTGATGCAGCCAGACCGCGTGGGTACGTTCATGAGCTTATCCTGGTGGTGCGGCACGTGCAGAAATCAGGCAGCCAAAATAACCGTGGGTGAGACGCTCTGCACAGGGGAGCCTGAAAGCGTGGGGACTGTGGGAAACTGGTGGAGCTGAGAATTCAGGCTGGGCTGCTTTCCTAGCAAGGTGCTGTAAACCAAATATGTACGTGCACCAAAGAGCAGAGGCTTTGATGGCCTTGGGATAGGCAGAGAAGCAGGCAGACAGATAGCTAACGAGATGTTCACAGAATTTGCATAACTCTCAAAACGGGCTTTTTTAGCAAAGATAAAATTGACTGCTATGTAGATAGTTAGTATCATTGGCTAAACTAATCTGGCTCAAATAGTTAAAAGTAATTTATGGAGATTTTTGAGCAAAGATGGAGCAGGTTAGTGTTTCCAATGGAGCAAAAAGTTACTAGCTGACTTGCAGATCTCCCTTTGTGTCTGCATTCACATTTGGCTTTTAGTTGAAGAACCTGCTGTAATGTAGGAGTTACAGCCTACAACCGTGCAGTGTCTTATGTTCATGTTTACTCTTGAGTGTGTGAATGTTTACCTGAAACCCCATCCTCTTACATCTTGGGAGCACAGAGCATATGGTGACTAAAGGGGATGACTGGTGCACATCCATTTTATCAACTAGTCTCCCCTTCACTCTCCTTAATTTTTCAAAGCCAGCAGGCTGTGGGTGATACAAGCATCCCTTCGCTTGGCTTTCCATACTGCCTCATGGACTAGGTTTGTTTCAGGACAGATCAGAGATGTATAGGGCACAGGACCTAATTTGCCAAGATGCTTTTTAGAGTTTTAAAAATTGCTTAAATCTCATGAATTTTCCTTTCCAGGCACATTCAAAGTGGTTTGCAGGACTTTTGACCATTTTGTTGGTGGGATGAAACATCTCTACGAGGTCAGCAGCTGCCGTAATACCACCCGAGCCCGGCAGCAGCACAGAGCCATGAGGATCTACTACATCGCCGCAGAGGAGGTGGAGTGGGACTATGCCTCAAATAAGAGCTCGGAACCAAAGATTTACAACGTCAGCAGCAATGAGGAAAGGTATCCAAAGCAAAAAAGGCTTGTGGAAGTGGGGCACGCTCATGGTGGAGGGGGAACTTGGAAGCATCCTTTCAGGAAGACAGCCTTGTACTTGTTAGGAGGTGCTCTTTGCCAAACAAAAACAGAGAAAATGTATTTATAAAGTGACAGCCTCTCAGACTAGGCTAATTCATAGTCACCACATTCAAATGTTTTCGTCTCAGAGTGCCTCGTAATGCTGTTGAACCTAAGAAGGCTTCAAAGTCCCTAAATCTGTGTGTGCACTTCAGCCCTGGCTCAACTCTATTTTGATGCCCTCAGCCCCCTCCTCTCCCTTCCTCACTCTCCCCAGTCTTCCCATCCCAGTGCTCTGGTTTTTGTGGAGAAGAAACCCAGGTACCTGTCCCAGATGTGAGCCCGTTCAAGCAGTGCAGATGTATTAAGGGGGTGCTGAGCCTGCTTCACTGCAGCGTAGTAGCCCCTGCCCCCCCTGGAAAAGTCAGAACACAGCAACTGCAGCAGGTGAATCATGTCTGCACTGCACTGTGCTAAGGAATAAAAAGCACACGCAGAAGATGCACCTTCGAGATCATACTGCATAGGGAGGTCTCTGAGACCACTTTGGTGAAAAGAAAAAGGAACAAAGAACAAATTTCAAAAACAAACCTTAGAAAAAGTGGCTGGGAAACTGCACTGTAAAGAGGAAGAGTATGGTGGAGGCAGTAGGAAATATACCTGAGGAATCGCAGGCGATGAGGAAATGTGTTTAAAGAAAATATTAACTGCAGTGTTGTCAAAAGACTGCTGTTACACACGCAGTATATTACTACAGTAAGCAGTATCCCTAGGGCAGTTTTTTTGCTTTTATTTAGCATGTTGTGAGCCAGCCTCACAACTCCCCTGCCAGGGGCACCTTAGCGAGGAGCTGCCAGGAATCAGAGCTGCTCCCGGCAGAGGGTGAGGGCTCTCCTCCACAGCGGGCGGCGGGTGGCCTCTGTTGGCACGGCAGCCTGCCCAAGCAGCAACAACCCTCTGCGGGTGGCTGCACAAGCCTGCAGGGCGCAAAAAAGCATCCTCCGCCAGGTGCAAAAGGGAAAAAGTAATTTCTCACTTTATCTTCATGCTGGGAAAGCATCCAGCCCTGCGCAGGACGCAGCAGCCCTGCTCTGGGTGATGGGGGTGCTGGCTGGGGAAATCAAGCAGCCCCCTCATGTCTCAGACGATGGCATTTGCTGTTGCAAGGGTAGGTTTTGGTTATCATCTTTCCGTGGCTGACTAATCAGTCAAGTGAAAGCAGCCATTGTGATAAGAGGACTGAGGTTTGCAGGGACGGGCGGTATCTTTTATTGGAGCAGAGGAGGCAGCTGGGGAGAGTGGCCAAACCCACCCTTAGCTTCAACTTCATCTCTGCTCTGGCAGCTCTGGTGAAGGATTTGAGTTCCCAAAAGTCTGTGGTGAGTGCAACACATCCCCAGCTTTGCCTGTTTGAAGAGAGTGTGCATTGAGTGAGGATTATCACTGCTGTTACTCACTGTCTAAAATCTCTTGCAGCACGCAGGGCTGCACATCAATCAGAGCGTTGCACCGAGACGTATATTCTTATCACATCTATTGTGAATAACACAACAGTTGCTAGCCTTTAGACATGTAAGATTCAGAGCTTTTATATTTTGCCTTTTTATTCTGCAGCTACGGGCATATTTTCCTGAGCCAAGCAGAAGATCTGATCGGTTCAAAATATAAGAAAGTGGTTTACAGGGAGTACACAAATAGCAACTTCACACAGCGCAAAGTGAGGACGGAGGAGGAGGAACACTTGGAAATCCTGGGCAAGTATCTCTCACAGCTCACCTGATAAGTGAGAGGATTGCTTTCCAAAACCAAAGGATTTTCACAGTTTTGTAAAGATGGAATAAGGAGTTTCTTAAGGAGTACTAACAGGGAGGATTCAAAATGGCAATTCCAGGATTCACCTTAACATCAGAGCCTTTAACATGGTGGAGGCTCTTGTAGGCAGATTAAGTCAATGTTAAGGGGCTGGATTTGTATCTGAAATTGGGAAAGACAAAATGGTGCGCGTGCCATAAAATAACCATCAGCTCATGTTTTTTATGGGATGAGAAGTGGGCAACAACTGGCCATAAAGTAGTCAATGCTCTCTAGGATTCTCCTTGCTCGCAATGCAAAACTAAAAAAAAAAAAAAAAAAAAAAAAAAAAAGCTAAAAAAAACATGTTACCAGTTTAAAAAGTAACATTTTGAGAGATACAAAAACTATCCACAGAAGTTTTCCTTAAAAACAAGATGTCCAAAGACCTGTCTCCAGAGTGAACAGTTCTTCTCATTGGCTGAAAAGAAAACAGATTATTTATATATGGGGCTTTTCGACAGCTGAGATAACAGACCTATTTCAATGTCTTTGCTGAAAGAACAGAAAAGCCTGAGGGTTTTCAGAAAGACCATGGGTCCTTTCCTAGGCCAAGCTACTGAAAGTCTGTCAAAATTCAGAAAAGCAGCATTAACCAGCGGGGTCTCCTGTTTTGATTTAGGGCCGTTACTCCATGCCGAGGTTGGTGACTCTGTACTGATCGTATTTAAGAACAAAGCCAGCAGGCCTTACTCAGTAAGCGCACATGGTATAGAAGAAGTGGGTTGTGAAGAACAATCTGAAACACCAATTACCCTCCCTGGTAAGGTGGTTCTTTTTTTTTTTTTTTTTTATTTTTATTTGAGCTACAAAGGTGATATATAAAAGCATTTTAATACAGGAATGATAATCCCTCTTTCAAGCTTACACATAACTATACGTTCTTCCAGACATAATACACTCAGCGTTTATTCAGATACGATTCTCTGTTGTTATACATGTAGGTTCTTGATCAAGTGAGCATGCCTGGGCAGAGAATGAACCTTTGTTCTATCAGGGATAGAAGCAGGA
>NW_010137783.1:84903-92302 GCF_000699245.1 Pterocles gutturalis
ACCTCCAAAAAAGGCAGAAGCAGGTCCATAATCATGTCAAGAGAAGTGTAAGCAAGTGCTGCACTTGCTGCAGATTGACACTCTAACAACATTTTAAAAACTGAGAAATTCAGTGAGGGAGTTGCAGTTGGCAAGGCTAACTCTGCCTCTCTGTTAACATACACAGAATTGGCACTGGCAGTCAGAGCTGATGCATAACATGCAAAATGTCACTGCCACATGATTTAAAAGTCTTTGAAGAAATACATCAGATATGCCTCAGCTTCTAGTGAGGAAAATAGTGGAAAACAGTCCTCACTGCATTGAAATTTTTCATATAGAAAACTACCTGTTAAAGTTCTTGTACTTCAGTTTTTACCTTGGGTTTTATATTCTAGTAGGAAGACAAACTCAAAACCAGTCGTTACAGTTAATCCAAAACATGTGTACCTTTTCTTTCCACCACCCGTGCAACTTTTTTTCACAGTATTTCCAAGCTTCAGTGTGAAAATAAATGAAAATAAATTCTGATGTACTATAAACCTCTCTGGAAGCTGAAATCTCTTTCCTGTAGGTAGCTGGATCGATACAGTACAATGACACACAAATCCATGGCCAAATGTGAGCCAGCGCCTGCCTTGCTGGAGGTTGATGAATGAATATGTGTGGTTAAGATACGGGAAAAAAAAAAGAGCTGATTTATATGATTCCCTTGTTTTGTTATTTGCTCCATTATGTTGTTGATGGTGGTTTGTTGACAGTTGAGGGTGTAACACTGGGAACACCACTGTCATGTCTCCTGTGTCCACATGGGTGCAGGCTTGGGATGAGTTAGAGGAGGGAAGGTGTCTGCCTTGGACAGTGAGACAAAGGAATGGACTCTTCCGCCAGATCTAAGGACAGAGTTTGGAAGCAGCAGTTAACATGGAAAACAAGTCCTTCAAAACAAGAATAATTCCTGGGCACTTCAGCCCCCCCCACCATCATCTAGAAATGCTCGCTGTCTGTCTTCCTAGGCCAGGCTGGGCTGCTCACCCCAAGCTCCTCAGAGCCCATCTAGTCTTACTAAATCCTGAACCACTCATCAGTCAGATTTACGTCCTTCTAAACTATGCTCACAAGAGCACTGCCAGCTCCTAGAGACCATGGGTGGCATGATAAAGAGGTGCAGGGAGCAGATCCACCTCAGCCTGAGCCAAAGCAGCTCTCAGCTGCCACAGCTTTGTCCTCTCACTGTCCATTCCTCCATTTACCCAGCAGCAAAGAGGGAAAAACATCCATTCTTCTCTTGTTTATCAATCTTTTCAGGGGTTATGCTTCATGTGCACTTAAAAGATGGGTCTTTGATGCCATCTGAGGTGTCTCAGGTTTTAAGTAAGGTGGAGATTTTTCCAACTAGCAGCCTCCAAACGTCCTGAAATGAGGAGTAAAAAGCAAGGAAGTGGTGAAGAACTATGGCCAGGCCATCTTCTCGCATCACCCCCTCTAACAAGGGGTGATGATATGCAGGTTAGGTAAATGTGGATGACAAACTCTTCCCTGGTGTATGTTTCCAAGGCATGAATGCCTCTGAGATTGATGGGTTTCTTGTCAATGTTTTCTGTCCTATTAGTGTAGTGTTGTGTCTTGAAAGCCTTTCTGGTCTCTGCTGAAGTGCGTAAACCCGTGCTGTAATGGACAGAAGGTGCTTGTCCTGTAAGATTAAATGATATTGCAACACTTATGTGACACTCGTCTCATGTAGTAGGATATTTGAGAGTCAACATTTATTTTTTTGTAGTTACTGCTCTACAATAAAACCCACTACTGCATGTTCCATCCAAATGTTGTGGTGGCTCAATGACACAAAACTAGGCTCAGTCACTTCACAACCATTTAAGCTTAAAGACTCTCCTTTGCCCTGATGCCCACAGATGTTGGCAGCTGTTGGGCTGTGGCCATACTAAGACCGTGGCCAAGAGCTCTGTGATTTTCATCTTCCCTGACTTGTTGTGTGCCCCAACTGTTCTTGTTTTTTGTCACCCTGGAAGATTTTTGGGCCAGAGACTGCCTGGTTCAACATTTCTCCATCACTTAAAAGGGCAAAGTGTTGACCACATCTCAGTCTCCTACCCTTCCCTGCAGTACCAGCAAAAAAAGCAAAGCAGGGAAACACAGAACAGGCAGTTCATCTGAACAGAGATGTTTCTGTTCAGCGTAGAGAACCGATCCTCACCCAAATAGATAATTTTCCCATCAGATTGTTCTGTTTTTTTAAATCAGAGGTCAAGGAATCTCTGCTCAGGGAGGACATGGCAGAGGCAATGGATTTTGGGACAGGACAGGGGTTCTCTGGTAATTGCTGTGGACCAGGGGCTTAGCTGGAAGAGGAAAGGACCCTCCTGTTGTTCCCAGCCAGCAGGTCGGTATGTACTCAGCTCTCCTCTCCTGGCCCAGAGCTGACACACGGCTGCAGCACCATCTGCAAAATCCCAGTTCCACATCTTTGTGCCCTTTTCAACCGAGAGAGTCCAAGAAACATTTTCTGGAGCTTGGCTTCAACTGCTTAAGCATTGGCTTAACAAGATCTTCCATTGATCTGCTACAAGTTTCGCCCAAGGAGAAAAGTGAGGACTTCTATCTCCAAACTTGCCTCTGTGGGATGCCACTGTTGCCAGCACCATTTGCTGATCTCCTTTTCTGGGCACTATCTGCCTTAATTTACACCACCGAAACCTCATTGACCTCCTGGAAGGCAGAATCACATCCATATTCCCTTGCTGCATGCTTCCACAGATAGTTTTGATACAGATCATTTTCTGATGAGGAGGACAGCAGATCTCAATTACATACTATTCAAAGCCTCTAACACCCAGCTGCTCTTGGTAAAATTTTTCTGTCTGTTTCAGGCGAAATAAACACCTACAGGTGGAACGTCCCAGAACGATCTGGCCCTGGTAAAACAGACCCAAACTGTATCACCTGGGTTTATTATTCAACAGCGAATTTTGTAAAGGTAACCAAGAAATGGTCATTAAAGATTGCATTGCTTTGGCTAAGGTATCCTGCATTGCATATTGTTTCTGAAAGGATCCTGCTTCTCGTTTATGCGAGGACGACAGCCTAGAGGAATGATTTACAGAGCTGGATGCTTTGTCCTCTTTGATAACAGTTGCACATGCCTGAGTAATTTAATCTACTGAAATCCCCAGGGGTACACCATGGTAATGTGATTCCCTCCCTAAAGAACAGTTGAAGGGACTTTGGGTGAGGGCAAAGCATTGCTTTGATGCATTAACATAGGGACATGTAGAGAAAGGCATCTCTAATCACACAGAGTAATGATTTTTTCTCATCTGATAGGGAAATAGAATTTCATCTTTATTTAATCTGTAGTTAATCTGTATCTATTTCATAACGTGAAAATTTGTAATGCACATATTTATTTTATTTCAGGACACGTACAGTGGTCTGATTGGGCCTCTTGTAGTTTGTAGAAAAGGAATTCTAGATGAAAGAGGTCTAAGGAAGGATATTGACCGTGAATTTACCCTTCTGTTCATGGTGTTTGATGAAAATGAATCCTGGTATTTGAAAGAAAATATTGAAACATACCTTCATAAGAATCCTGATGATTTTAATTCCACTAAGAACTTCGTAGAAGGCAACTGCAAGCATGGTATGTAGGACTCGGTGGCAGCAGCCAAGAGGACAGAGGTTTATTTTTCACAGCCCTTTTAGGAAGATGTTGGACTTAGCCTGCAATTACCCAATCATGTGACAACTTCATAAACTGCAACTCTGGAAACAAAACACGAGAGTTTAATGTGATACCTATGGGAAGAGGCTACCCTGACAGACGTCCCTTGTCATTTGGGAGCTGGGTTCCTTGCAGGCTTGTTTTGTAGGAGTGTAAGGATGACATTTTAAAACCGTGGCTGTAGCAGCAACCAGCCCAGGAGCCAGGCAGAACAGACTGGGTGGGGGCAGGAACAGCCCTGGCAAAGCAAACTTCTCTTTTTACAGATAGTACTAATTTTAAGCAATAACTCCTTTCCCTCTTTTTCCATGTAGCTTCTCAGCATAAATCCTATTTGTTCAGGAGTTCAATCTCAACCAGTAAAAAAGAAGACACAAAAAATGGTTGCTGCTGTGTACTTAGATGATGTGGAAGTTGAAACAAGAATATGACTCTCTCCGTGCAGTGGCAGTGGTCACTATGGAGAGCCCTTGCCCTGGCCACACAAGCCTGTCCCCTCTCTGCCTGCACGCTCCTTCTGCCCGAAGAGAAAGTGCAATGGGCGCTGGAGTGGAGGTGATCATCACCCATACTGTGGCCGGTTATTAATCAGTCCTATTTTGTCGTTCTTCCAGCAATCAATGGGAAGATTTATAACAGTCTCCTGGGTCTAACAATGAATGAAGGTGACAGGACAAACTGGTATTTGATAGGAATGGGCAATGAAGTGGATATACACACAGTTCACTTCCATGCACAGACCTTCATTTTTAAGGTTGGTAAAATTAGTCAAAGTAAAATAGTGTAAAGTTTGTCAAAGTAAACAGTAAAATAGTGTGATGGGAAATTTCTGCAAAAAAGTCCAGGTTCTAGCCTGGCTTTGCAGCTTGGGCACCAAGCTCTGGGCTGATGCTGAGGTCGGTGGGAGTTTCGCATGTGAAGGAAATACAAAATGAATGAGCTCCTTGTAAAGCTTCTACTACTCTGAGCCTGTTATGAAACATGAATAAATGCCACTATAAGAAGACATGGTGGGTTAAAATACATGTTTACCTTTGAGTATAAGGAAAGATACAGGGAGGAAATCAGAGAGAGTTATGCATACCTACAGTATGGTTTTATGTTGTGACAACTTGCCACTGGCAGGACGATCTAAAAAAATCTGTCTTTCAAAGCCACACCTGTGCTTAACCAGTACTTGAAGTCCTCAGGACGGGTCTCCTGCTGTTATTAGTTGATTAAATGAGAGGTGTCCACAGACCTCAGTTTCCCTTGATGAAGCTCACTATAAATGTATAACAAGAAGTACTTGATCTGCCTTGAGGAGCTGAAAGTCTAACTGGAATATTTCAGCACCCATGGTGGGTATTTGAGGCATGACTCTTACGATGCTGGTTTTGCCTTGCCACAGACAGATAAGGACCACAGAGCAGACGTGTATGACCTTTTCCCTGGGACTTTTCAGACAGTTGAACTCATAGCAGAAAACCCTGGAACATGGCTTCTGCACTGCCATGTAGCTGATCACATCCACGCTGGCATGGAGACAACCTACACCATCAATCAATCAGGTGCAGTATCAGAAACATGTCCCAGGACTCAGAGGCGGTGGATCAGATGGAAGGCAGGGAGGAAAGGAAGAGAGCTAATGTCACTGCTGCACCCTACACACTGGTGGGAAGCACCTCTACATTACTGCCATGGCCAGTTAGCATCGTCCAGGGACAGGACAAACACCCCTAGTGACATGGCAAAGACAGTAATCCTTGCTGTGCTCTGCAACTTGAAACAGCTGGTGCTTCACAAGAGCCCTGCTGAGACAGCGGCAGCCTGCAGACCATTAGTCATCTGCAGGTGGTGCAGAAAACAACTGCGAAGCTATTTTTTAGCCCTGCTGCCATGTGATGTGCGGGAGGGCTGGCGGGCTGGCATGGTGCCGGTTCCTCCCTGCAATCGCTGCTGGCTCACAGGGTGGTTCGAGCTCCCTCCTGCAAGGGCAGAGACCAGCTGAGATAGAAAGAACCTAAGAAAAACGATTGTTTATCCTGTCCATGAAATAGGCAATCCTCTGGCTAAGAAAAGTTGGCAAACTTTTTGGGTGGTGCTGGTCCCTTCCACTGCTTGTGGGTAAAGCCAGAAGTGCTTTGTGAGCCTCTCCACATCATATAATTTCACTAAGCATCTGGATCCAGGATCTCCCACCCGGGTCCCCACTGTGCTGGCTACACTTGTCTGCAGGGGCTGCAACAGCACCAGCAGGAGCACTTGGCACCTGTAACCCTGCAGCAGCAGGATGATAACTGTAAGGTCAAACGTAGACAAAATACTCCTTCTTTGGACAAGGTGAATTTATTTTATATCATATATTCATTCAGGCTGTGAAACTTCAAATGAACAAGCAAATGCAGAACTGGATCATAGAACCATAGAATGGTTTGTGTTGGAAAGAACCTTTAAAAATCTTCTAGTTCCAACCCCCCTGCCATGGGCAGGGACACCTTCCACTAGACCAGGTTGCTCAAAGCCCCATCCAACCTGGCCTTGAACACCTCCAGGGATGGGGCATCCACAGCTTCTCTGGGCAACCTGTGCCAGTGCCTCACCACCCTCATAATAAAAATTTTCTTCCTTGCATCCAGTCTAAATCTACCCTCTTTCAGTTTAAAACCATTGCCCTGTGTCCTATCGCTGCAGTAAGCAATGTAGTAACAAAGACGCCCATAGAGAAGGGGGATGTTGCCCACGGAGCTGCCCAGAGCAATCTGTTTATAGCTGTGCTGATCTAATCAGGATTGCTGTTCAGATCAACAAGGCAGAAGGAATTAAATAAAATCCAGGATACTTTTCCACAATACAAAAAAGTGTCCATTAAGGCTTTCAACTTATCTATGCTTTTTCTCTCTCTGCACAGGGTGGGAAGCTCCTTCAGAAGGAGGACACACAACAGGAGCATATGATACAACTACTGCAAAAAATAGCACCACTCTAAAGGGTAAGGGTTTCTTAAAATGTAATTTTTAACTCTTCAGATTTATGGATAGATTTCTTACGAACTCCTTTTCTTTTAACAGACTATGACAGCAAATGGGGAAATTTTTTTGGCAAAACTTTGAGTCGTGGGGAAGTCGGCCTGATCCTTGCGACCTTTTCTTGCATTGGACTTGTTCTGGTGTCAACAGTACTAACCTTCTTCTGCCTCATCATCCGCCAAGGAAGCAGGATCCCTTACATGGCTCTGCATGACAAAAGTGCACTTCTGACAGATTCCCTGTAAATCCCCGTTTTTAGCATCATTCACAGAGCCGCACTGGATTTCATGACATGCTGCTAATAAAACTGGAGCAAGACATACGCCGATAGTCCTATCCTGTAGCCAGCACTCACAAGAGTGAACACGAGCTGTAGGGTTCGGCTCTGAGAGCCACTTACCACCCATCACCATTTCCACTCCTCCAGAGTTCAGTTGAGCTTTGCCCAAGGTCAGATTTGGCAGCTGTGCAGAGCAGCACACCTCCTGCCATCCACACGGGCTGCATGGGATTTCCACGGGACTAAGGAGCAGGCAGCATGGCATCCATACGCTCTGTGCAGAAACACGGGGTTCATGCTAGGGAATAAATACCACCAGGGACTGTTTTAAACATGCCAGCTTCAATGTGGAAGTCCCTGAAGTTTCCAAAAGTCTGGCTCAAGGAACTCACC
>NW_010137784.1:0-13246 GCF_000699245.1 Pterocles gutturalis
CCCAATGACCAAGGCTCAGCCCGCTCCCACTTAACAATTATGAAGCAGGGAGAGTCCCAAAACTGCAATCCTGGAACAGAGATAAGAGTCTGAGTGTCTGAGATTGAGAGCTGACCGAGAGAGCAAGATGACCCAGAGAGAGAGGAGATGACCTGGAGCACGAGAGCACTTCCAGACAGATCCTCATCTGGACATGACATGCATGATATGGAATATACCATTGGCCAATTTGGGTCTCTCCTAAACCTAAGGTCTAATCCCAGGCCAGTAATTGGGTTGTGCTCCCTTCCAGCTTCTCCTGCACCTGCAGACACTGGCACAGCAGAGAAGCTGAAAAGCCCTTGACTGTCCTGGCAGCAACTATAAACATCAGTATGTTATCAGCCTTCTTCTCAGCATGGATCCAAAACACAGCCTCCTACTAGCTGCTATGAGGAAAGTTACCTCCGTCCCAGTTGAAACCAGGACACATAAGGACTTGAAATATGTCCTTCATGTCACGGTAATGGAACCAGAGCCTAACATCTGGACAGAAACATTGTGGCACCAGATTGCTGGACAGACTTCTTGGGCACCATGCACATTCTGGTGCTCAAGTGTGACAGTGAGTGAGTCAAATCTAATTTGTTTCATGCTTTATTTTAGCTAAAATCACCTTTCCCACCTAGAAGATGTCCTCATGAGTATTTGCTACATTGTTACTATGTACAATAGTGCAGTTAAACAATATTCCACATAGTTTGTATGCAAACTGCTTAGTGCAGTTTGACAGTTTATTGCTGCAGGGAGAGAACAGTTATACCCACATTAGTGTTTTCATTTGCACCAACAGCATATTTCTAAAGCAGATCCTCCAGTCATTCACACTTATATTTCCAATTCAGTTCATCTTTCAGGAAGATTTTGGTGCAGGCAACCTGGATTATTTGTAGAGGAACCTAGAGAGGAATCCAGTGGTTCCAGTTGTGTACCGCTTCACCTCAACAGGAACATACAGGTCAGACATGGGTCTCCATACTGACTACTTCAACCCATCAACTGATTCACTATAATGGCACTATATTACTTCTTAGCACAGTCAACGCCAGTAAAAGTGTGTGGATTTTATGACTACTTTTTGTCTAATGTTAATTTTGCTTGATTTTTTCCTTCAAGCAGAAATACAATGACATACGCAGAACCATTTGTAAAGTTATTGACTTATATTTCTAAGCATGATGATCTCTAAACTAGAAATTACCTCAGCACTTTGTCATTGTAAACTTGTTTATTAAACACATTCAGCTTTTGGGTCTGATTTTAATGCAAAACAGGGACATAATGTACTTACTACCTAATATCTGCACTGACTTAAAGAAACAAATTATGTGAACTCACTTAGCTTAACTACGTATCTCAGGTTTACAGGCTTCCATGATAAAATATCCGTGACTTAAGTCAACAGCCATGGAGTTAATTTCAAGCAAAAGGTCCAAGTCACTACTAACTACACGCCCCCCCCTGGCTTATTACAGGAAAAAAAATCAAAAGAGAAGGCCAGCCAACTCCCTCAACATACACACTCCAATAATAACAATGAAGGATCATAGATCTTTCCACAGTTGCAGGACCCAGTGTATCCAATACTATCTACCAAAAATGTGTACTTTGCTGAAAATGTAACACTGCCTAAGCTGTTCTTAGCAGTTCCATGATCCATCAGATCATGTGAACAACCAGAATTTTTCACCTAAAAATGGAAAACTTTCTTATGCAAAGTGGGATAAACCACCTGAACGCTCACCTCCAAACATTCTTGTCCAAACCAAAGAAGCAGAACGCTATTCAGTTTTAAAAAAAGAAACATTATATGGTACTACAGCAGTGTGTAAAGTAGCTGGAAGTGATACACAGCGAAAAGAAGCCAGAAAGCAAGAGGAAATGACGTTCCTTGGCAAAATGGGTCCAAAGCTGCCAGCGTCTGACGGTGGCAGTGTTGAAAACATGAGTTCTGCACTCATAGCCAAACAGCAGCAGTAGCTTATTAAAGGTCATAATAACAGCTCAGCAATGGATTCATCAGCAAATTTAACTAATCAGCACTGAAATGTCAGAACAGCAAGACTAGCCAAGCAGACTGGATTAACTATTCTAAAAGCACAGAACATGTGACAGATTAAAATGATGCCTCTTGATGCATGCTGGAGTCTCCCAAAGATTATGGTCCAAACTCAGAACTGCAAAGGCACCCTAGACCAGCTTGCAGCCCATTGCTGCTGAAGTTAGGGGAAAACCTCAAACCTCACATAGCAAGGGAATGTCAGAGCTTTGCTTAGAAAGCTAACAATGGATCACAGAACACTGAAGCAAGCTTTGGCTATTCCCTCTCATCAAGAGGAACTGAAATTTGACCTAGGCCCTTGTCAAGCCGCACGCTAGCAGGTATGGGGACTGAGCAGAGAGAGAAATGGATTAACAAAATGTCAAAGTGAAAAGGATCACTGTAAGGTGAAATAAGCTGCTGACCACTAAATTTGATTAAAAAGTCCTTCAGGAATGAAGTCTTCCAACCGACAGAATGTTATGACAGCAAAGAAATAAAAAGAAGAGCAAACACAGGAAGTATAGGGTCCAAGCCATTAAGCAGAGGAAGACTTAACTGAACGGTCATGATCAAAGCTAGTACTGAATTACAACATATATCAGGAAAAGAACCTTAATTATACAACAGCATAGAGTTAGAGGGGGTGAATGTTACGAAAGTGAAAAAATAGACTTGCAGCAGCTGAAAGAAGTTGGGGAAAAATCCTAACTGACAATGTTATTTAAAAAGACACCGTGAGATAAGTTTTCAAAGGATAAACTAGACTGAAAGCTGAACTGAAGTCTAGGAAGATAAAGTTACCTTGGTCAGACGTAACTGAGGGATTGAGAGAGGCAGAAGGGAAGAAATTAAACCCATTCTTCTTGTCTAAGACTGTAGTGCTAGTTCAGTCTGAGCTCAGCTTACATCATCAGAGAGACAAAAAGACTTAAAAATAGTCATGATAAACACCTTCACACCTAGTCAATATTGAAATGTCCCATATTGTAACTCTACTGCACCTAAAATGATTTCTCAGTGGAAGAGGAAACCAAAAAAGAAGTTAAGAAATACATTCATTCAGCCAAACCGACCAGTAAAGTAAACATCAGATGAGAAAAACTAGCACCACTTAACCTAGAAAAAAAAAACAACCACCACCCTCATTGATGATGCCTGATACACAATGTTTTCTTGAACTAATGCTGCAGGAGGACCCTTCTGGCACCAAATAAGGCATTTGCAAAAGCTTAACCACATTCTGAAACAATTTCTAAACAGTGAATAAAATCAGTCTACTGCCATACTGCAAAAACATTCCATATAAGATGACACTATAGGAAATGACTAATATTAGAACCCTCTGTCAGGGTATTAGAACCCTCTGCCTCTAAAGATCCCATCCCTTACCCCACATTTCAATGGCTTTCATTATTTTTAATGTACTGAAACTTCTGTATGTGAAATTTGTGAAGTATGGAGGTACCTCTTTTCACTGCTTCCTGGGATAGAGGTTCCACAAGCTCTCTGTACTACCTGTTTCAGTGCTTAACCACAATCATTGTGAAAACTCTTCTCCTTAGATCTAGTCTGAATTTCCTCACTGAAAATTGTGAATGATCCTTCATGTATTTTCCCAGTGCATCTCTGAGAGGACCATGGCTTTGTCCTTTTTCTGTGACCAGTCCTTCAGGTAGTAGGAGACAGCAATTAGAGTCTCAGTTAGTCTTGTCTTTTCCCAGGCTAAGCAAATCTAGCTCTATCAGCTGCTTCTCATACATTTCCTCCTACCTGCCAATAATTTTAACAGCTGCCTGATGGTGCCTATCCAGTTTGTCAGTATCTCTGTTATAACAGGCAGTCCAAAACTGGGCATGGTGTAGTGTTGCGAATGTACTGAAGGCTATTGCCCTAGCCTAGGGGTGTGTGAGTGCAGCAGAAGCAAACCAGAATTGTCTACCCAACTGTCTGTGACTATCCAAAAAGGTTCCCCGGACAGAAGCAAAAGACAGAGCGCAGGATGGATTGTTTTACTCACAAGGTCGGATTTGGCAGAGTTTTTGCTCAGTGACATCACTGTTTTGTAGGAACATGAATTCTCTTTGCCTTCTCTGAGGCAGTCACCAGCAAGTACTCAAACTACTACTTGTATGAGAAAAGGGTTAGGGATCTTTAAATCAGTCTCATACGAAAACTTCCATACAGAGGAACATGATGTAGCCCATCAGCACTGCGGCTACCTACTAAAATTCTATGTTATCTTCATTCTCTTCCTGTCTACAACTTTTCTGACAGATTTCTTCCTATCTCAAATCCCTATCTTGAAGACTTTCATTTTTCTCTCTCTTCGGGGGGGGGGAAGGAAAACAGAGCCATCAGTTTGTTTGCATAGGTTTTTTTTTTTTTTTTTTTTTTGCTTAAACTTGAAACCAAGGCTGACATTAGCACCCGCCAACCGGTGCCAGAGGTAAAGCAGTATGCATGGATTTAATCCTTTCTATGCATG
Source organism: Pterocles gutturalis (assembly GCF_000699245.1). Taxonomy (NCBI): domain Eukaryota; kingdom Metazoa; phylum Chordata; class Aves; order Pterocliformes; family Pteroclidae; genus Pterocles; species Pterocles gutturalis. The sequence goes on from NW_010137784.1 coordinate 4,569, forward strand.
TCCTTTTGCTTTGAGCATCCTTAGTCTTGCAGTCTGCATTTACAATCTAAAATCTGTTACCTGATTCAGGTTCTTCCCAGGTGGAGCTGGTAAACTGCAGACGACTAGGGATTATGATAGACAGAGACTAAGAAAGCTTTGCATACTTGGTACGGCAAGTCAGATCAGAGATAATTGCATGACAGAAGTCTATGGCTGCTTTGAGGACTACCTCTCTTTTGGTCCTTTTCAAATTAAGCTTAGGTCTCCAAAACAGTTGGCCACAATATCAAGTATCTTCTTTCTTATCACTTACAGCATACACAATACAAAATCTCTGCATTTATAAGCACTCTACTATTCATATGATGCAGAAATTGAAATAAAACACTGTAATAGTGCCAATTGTGAATAAAACATTAAACAGTGGATGGACTACTTTACTAATGATCTGTAACAAAAAGAAACCTTTTTCCATCATCTTATGCAGCTCTGTTGGTAGGAGAAAAACATGGAAGGGTAGAGATAAAGTAGGATACAGAGAGGCGAACACATTCTGAAAATTAGTTTCAAAATCTCAAAACCAGTGTTCAATAATGACAATTAATTACAATTTTCATCTCTACATATTCTGAGTATACACAGGTCCCTTAGGAGCGAAAAGAATACTTTCACTTTCCAAATGCCATGCAACTCATACAACAAAAAAAATTCACTAGTACTATTTACACACATGTATATGCACACATATGAAGGGCAGGCATGGATATACATGATTAGGCATGTGGATATATATAGTCAGTGCAATATATAACAAATTTAATATGCATAAACATATGCCTCACTCTCACATATGTGTGTACAATACACACACACACTTTTCCTGAGCCAAGCCATTTTATGCCAGCTTTAAGGTGGGAACAAGTCTTTACAGACAGTTATAAACCACTGAAATACAAGTTTATATTGAAAATGCTTAGGCACTCTTAGCTATAATGATGCTAGTAGGTTCTGCAATAATTCCAACCTTAGAATTTAATAACATGCAGTTACTATTTTACAGTAGCATCAAAAGAGCCCCATAAAGTCTCCAGTTACTACAAGAAGAAATGATATATTTTGTAGCTAAAGCCAAGAGAGAGAGAGGGAAAGAAGAGGTAATCACTTAATGTTCCAACTTAGGGCCTCAGTTTAAAGTAATGGGACATCTTACGGGTTTCTGCTAGAAAACATAACGTTTATTTAACTCATTTGAAGTACTTGAATATCTGTACAAGAGCCAACTTTAAGAATGTTTATTTAATAAATAAAGATACGTATTTTAAAAATACTTTTCTAATTGCAGTGCAGGTCCTACCTCTTCAATAAACTCAGACACAAGTTTCACAGGACAAGAGCCCTTTTAAAAATTCACGTGCCATACAGCCAAAGCAGCAAGTGATTTTTAAACTCCTAAACAAATATTCTTTATTCATCTCATAAAATTACAAATGGTAACTACTTAAAGTTACATATTTGAAGCACAAGTAAATTAACATGTTCTCTGACTGTAGCAATTTCAGAAAATTATGACAAAACAAATTTTGCCTTCCATCAAAAAATAAACTTGTTTTATTCTCTTTGCAGGTTTACATTCAGAAGTACATCTGTTAAGAGTTAATAGACCAACAAGGCAGCTCAGCATATTAGTGAGGAAATATGTTGTGCCTAAAGTCCTCCAAATGCTGTTTTGATCCCAAAATTACAAATGGATAAAGGCCTGTGATTTCAGTGGTAGCAATTACACTTCAGGCTCCAGCTAAGAAAATGCTCTCAATGTCTAAATACCGCTAAGTTCATATGCATGTGTTATACAGTCACATACTCTGAATTACTGTTATGACAGCTAAGACTCCCAACAGGGATGAAATCTGAATAGCTTTATTTTCTTGAAATAGTAAAGCAGTGCTTCAGCAAAAGTAAAAATTACTAAATTTCTACCCTGTCAGTAGATTAATATTAGTATCATTAAAATTCTCATTAAATTCTATGGCACTAAAAACTGAATCCAAATTCCTAGGACAGTGGCTAATTTAAAGAAGGAAAGAGTAAAGTGAAATATAATGAGCTAAATGTTTAGATGGCTGAAGACATCCAAGACCTTTCTGAATTCAAAACTGACTGTAGGTTATAGCCCATAAAGTCTACAGTGAATTTTGAATTTTATGTTGTCCAGGCCTGAACACCTTTCTGGTGCTAAAAACAAAACCAACATTTTAAATTGATACCCAAATTTTTCTGTCTTTCAAAAAAATCTCTCCAAATAGTATCACATTTTCTCTTTCCATTCCTGAAGGCAAATGTCTGGAACCCATTTGCTAAACATATGTATATTGAATTGTTACTTACAGCAGCATTCCAACAGTGTGTGTGAGGCTAGCAAACATGCCAAATATTGACCAGAACAGTTACTAGTGAAAAGGAACCCCATGTAAATCAAAGATAATCTCTGTATTTATAACTCTCTATGGTACGGATTTCATAGGTAATTTCTACAATACTAAAATAAACAATGTTTAGTTATTTGTGTGTGATTTACAAAATACATACTTTTCCAAACAGGAAAATCTTAACTGGAAAAACTGCCTCTGGAAAAAAAATTGGTAACTTGCATCCTTTCTTAAAAAATTCAGCATAGGTGGTCATCTAAAACAGGACACATAAACTGAACCTAGGGTGAAAAAACTGGTTTATGCTCAGTCCTGTTTTAGCACTTCTGTTTGCACTGATTAATGGATTTAATGGTATTTTCAGCCAAATATCCTGCTTGATTCTTCACATTAGAAGCACAAGGACAGATATGATTTCCTGCTAGGTGGACTCTGCTATGGATTTCAAGCTCCAAATTCTGCTTCAAAAAAACACTGGATGTATACCAAAGAATCACTACTCGCAAATATTTCCAGGAAGTCTAAGCTCAGTAGCTTTTTCTTTTCCTTTAAATTCAAATCACATTAAAGTCACTTGCATCATTAAGTCAAATTTCACTTCTGGTTAACCCGCTCATGATCCTGCCAACAAATGCACTAAGTAAAGATGCAAGCACGGCTTTGGAATGAAAAGGACTTCTGTATGTAAATTTGAGGGCATGCAAAACCATTTGTAGGATCAGTAATTAAAATCTCAGGCAATTTGCAGTCTCTCGTATTAAAAAAAAAAAATCAAAAGAAAAACCACCACATACACAAGCAAACTTTTATGCTAAATTCAAGTTAAGACTCTCCACTACATAATGCGCCAAAAATAAGTTAAAAAAATTTTTTTTCTTTCTCCAGACATCATACTTTTACTTTTAGCTTTAGTTTTTGTATATGGTTATTTCTGTCTGTATAACCAACTAGCAATACGTAAAAACTAGACCAAGCAGAGTTGATGTTTTAAGATTACTCTTTCAAGTATTTTGTCAAATTAACACAACTAAAAATGTTGTGCAAAAAAGTTTACACGAATGTATACACTCACAAAAGGCTTCTACAGCCGAGGCAAACAGTCAATCACAGTTCTGCAAGACTGAACAATAGTAATGACTCACATTTAGGTTTGACACTTGGATGTTTTCCAATAATCTTGGCTGATTTTACTACAGACTTATCAGTTGTTGCTGGGACACTGCAGACATACAGATTGGACAAGTGGTGGCTACAGACGCACAGATCAAAGAGGCTGCTTGGGATGCTTCTTCTTCTCCCTTTTCAATTTAAAAAGTTAACAACCTTGGTGATGTGACCTGGAAAGACTCAAGAGTTCTGCTGATATACCATGTTTTGAAGAAAGGGATATTCTTTCCTCTTAAAATACCAAAGACAATTTACATGAGAAGAGTGACTAAGACCTTTATAAATAGCAATTGAAAACTGGGTTGCTAAATCCTTATTTAGCCAGCTACATAAGTTCACCTGGTTTACAAATATGCCAAGCATCCCCTATGTTTCTGTCATCAAACATCATTTGGGTTTCAAGGGTGTCCAGCATACTTAAAAATGAGACCACTAACTTCAGAGCCTAAATAGGATTCAAATATTCTAACATTAGGACCGTGTTTTGAAAATGTCAGTACCTTGCTCAGAAGCTTATTGGTTTCAATTACTTCCTAGGTCTGCTGGGCAAAACTGCTGTAAGGACAGCCAAACTAGGTAAGACTAGAAGTCTATCTACCCCATTTTTCTGTTTTCAGCAGTAACTACCGTGAAGTGTTTATGGAAAAACTAAGAGCATGGCACATACCAAGGGAGACTTTCATCATCATAGTCTTCTACCTCCCAGCAATAGCTCCCAGTGACTAGTCAAGTTATTGACACATGGTGCTTGGCCAAGAATTTTTCCTTGTGCTAGCACTTACTACAAAACTAGTACATCTAAAGTACATTAATTCAAACTGAAAAAAGCAGTAATCTTCTGTTACTTACATGTGCTGGAAACAAAAAACTTCTAAGACTACTGTTTCAAAGAAAGTACTTCAACTCAATGCAAACAAAGGCTTACAACCCCCAACGGAGTAAAATAAATATCAGTACATTTGCTGTGAAGAAGTAGAAAGATGGCACAGTGTTTCTAAAGCCATAGAAACACAAGAGATTGGTTTGACTGTGTCATCAAGGAAAAAGACAGTTATCAAGGAAAAAAACTACTTCCACAGGGAACATAAAAATAAATAAATAATTAGATAGATAAATAAATAAATAAACGAGGACTTAAGCAATTAAACACTGCAGGAGAAGTACAGGTCTCAAGCACAGGCTCAGGTGGCACAAAAAGTTAGTCTCTATCAGAAATAATGTTTTTCTTCAGGGCATGAAAAAGATTAAGGAATTCAGAGTCTCTTCAGGTTTTACCAGAAGGAAAGGAACTTTAGTTGTAGGTCAGTGGGAAGATATTCTATGTTTTCAAATGTGATCAATAAAACAGGACTGGGAATGAACTGATTTGAAGAGCACGAACAACCAGGGAACACACAGACTCTGTATTTTTAATTTGAAGTCTTTCAGACAGCTTTGTTCACATGAGTAACTGCTGGCTCATATGAGAGCATTTGCAACTGTGAGACAACTCTGCTATTTAAATACCAATGGGGTTGACAATTCCTCAGGGAGGCAGCACGTCATCATCAACAGCACCAAAACATGGTGATACTTTTAATCTCCTGCTTTTAACCTCTTAGCTCTCTGAGTACATGAATGATGTGCACCTTTCAGTGTAGTGTGAGATCAGGGATCTCCTCCCTGAACAATCCAATTAGAAGCTCTATAGTCTTTGCAGTCTGACACACTTCCCTACTTCTTTTCCTCCAATTTACTCTCTTCTGCTAGTGAGAGAACCTAAAATCAGATAATTAAGTGTTGTTAGGCATTCATTAAACTCTCAAAATTCTACAGAAAGCACTGAGTCTCTGGCTTTTAAGCTATTTAAATTTAGTCCACAACGCTTTATTCATTTAATTTATGTACAGTTTAACATAATATCACCAACAAAGACATGTAGGCCACATTCATCTTTTACTAGCACAAACTTGTGAGACACTATACTGAATCACTTGAAATAAAACAGTGTGAAACCAAGAAAGAGTGCAAAATTAAATCCTCCAGCTTCAAAGACCTGCAGGTAGCATGAGGGATTGATTGCAATTATAATATAGTCAGGATCCCATTTCCATACAGAAGCCCACAGCACATTAAAAAACACAGGAAGAGATGTACAGAAAACACAGGTAAAATGATTATGGTTTCGACTAGAGTTTTTCTCATAAAGCATGTAAGAGACTTCAAGAGAAATGCAGCTGACCCACAGTAGCAGCTACTGGAATGCCTAATTAGGCCACTGTATGCAAGAACTATGGTCATTTCATATCAGTCTAAAATGTGGAGGAAACATCTCCCTTAAGTAAAGGGAAGTATTTTGGGATATAAAAAAACACAGCAAGGATCAGCTAATGAGGAACAGACAAAGAAAAGTGCCAAACACTGTAAAGCCCTGATACTTCAGATAATGGCTAAAATTTATGACTGCTTCCTTCCCTGGCAGACAGGAGTACAATTAGAATTCTCAAAACAACAGCCCCTTTGTGCTGACATGCTGTGTTATGTTTATACTGCTACTGATAGACTAGAAGATAAAAAAATAAATACTACAGCACCCTTTTTAACCCAAGATAATAGCTAACTTTTATTTTTTTAATGTGGGTTTGGGCATGGTTTTGCACAGAGCTTATTCTTAACTGAAGTCATTTAGGTAATTATCCTTGCATGCACAGGAATTAAACGTTTAAGTAGCTTGCTATATACGTAGATGCCTGTATTTGAAAAATCACACAAAACAAGAACAAACGAGCTATTATGAGTCACTTGATCATTTCCTTTGCTGTCCAAATACAGCTTGACATTTAAACAGCTTAAATTATTCCCTTATTTCAATTTTGAAAAATTTGAATGTGCTTGGCTTGATGAACTGTTGAATGAAAAGCATCAGGAAGTATGCATGCCCTTTCTTTCATCCTTTACTTATATTCAGTGATATGGATCACTTGGAACTGACAGTGTCTAGAAAAAGCATAGGGAAACAAAAGCATAGGTTTTTCTCATCTCCTTCACAAAGAAAACACAATTACAATATTCTGAACATGCAATCTGTCCTCAGATAACCACAGATGGTTTTGCAACAGAATACCCTAAAGGCATATTTTCCCTATATATTCTGGGAAAGGTACAAGCAGGGGAAGCTTTGACAACCTCCCAAGGAGCAGTAGCATATCAACAACTGAATCTTGAACATTTCTCCCATTGTGTGCTGTCATTTTGGCCTAGATATCTCTCTCCCCTTCTCTTTCATTTTGTATTATTTGTGGGTCCTGCCCCTCATGGTTCCACTGATCACTGCTTTTATCACACAGGTAAGTAAAATGGCCAGTTTCTTCCTCCATTACAGTGATGATCCATAAGGACCTGTATCAACCTTTTAGTACCATGCCTTTGAAGTCAGAGGAGATTGCCAAGCAGCCCTACCAATTTCATACCACTTCAAGAAGATGGTACACAACATCACACTTACCCCCAAATCAAAACACTATGCAAAACATCAGAGAATAGTCTGTGGTAGGTATCCAGAACAACCAGGACTTGTTTCCTGATACTTTCATTTAGGAGTTCACCGAGCAAAAACTATCACTGAAAACCCAGTAACAGGTACAAGGTATCTACAAAATAATGAGGCTTATATGACAGAGAAGGGTTACTGAACGCTTAAGTTTTAAATTTTATAGATCTTCATAAAAAAAAAAAAGTAAACTAAAAACTATACAAAATCATTACATGCCAGCATACTTTTCTACTTTTATCCCTAAGGAGGATTGTAAGAGGAAAATCATAGAAAAAAATCCACATAAATAAGAAAAGAACCATCTCGCATGAAACAAAATGCTTCCTTATTTGATTAATTATACAGTTTGTAAAAAGAAACAAACTTCTGGTTCATCTAAGCACTTGGACTTCCAATTTGTTGAAGTTGCTTCAGTTATCAAACCCACTCAACAACTGCCCTAAGAGCTCCAAAATACAAAACAAACAGTCTAGGAACACACCTTTCCTTTTGGTCCTCATCCTTCTAACAGAGCATTGTTTTTAATTTGTCCTTTGGATGTTTCATCCATCTGCCTAAAATCCACTCTATTGTTGGTAGTAGGCAAACAGTGAATCAAAATAGCATTTCATTCTCTGCTATTAACAAACACTATCTCATTACAAACTTTAAAAGTATATATTTTTAAGAAAAATAAAAAGCAAATGAGGAATTTCAATTCCTAGGCGTTGCCTTACAACTAATAGGGCTAAAATTCTATTGTCATTGCATGACTGGAAATTATACTGTAAAACAAAAATATTTAATCAAGCTTTTTTTTCTCCACAATTCCATAAAAACTTGATAATGTAATCCTTACAGTTTGCCTTAGTCAGCTTCCAAAGACCAGTGTTTGACTAGAAACTCATAAATCACAACAGGCTTATGAATAAGCTCTAGAGCTGGATTTTAACACACTCTTGTTCTGTCAAGACATAATGGTAAAAACACCAAAAGAAAGCATGTCAAAATGATAGCGGCATCAAACATTTAAATCAAGAGAACCAATAAAACGAATGTCAGCTTGGCAAATGAGGAAATTCAGGCCCACATATCTAATGAGCTTATATTTTCCTTCCCTAAGCCCTGTTAAAAGTAAAATTAAAGATCATAGCACAAAGGATGCAAACAAACCTACCCACATGAAGCCAGGACTAGAGTTTTAAATTTGGTTTAAGAAAAATAGCACAGCAACTTTACACTGACAGTAATTTGACACTGTTAACTAGATGATAAAAAGGAGTTAAACAAAATACAGGAAATGAGATACTAAGAAGTTTCTTTACCTAGCCATTCCCAGGCTGGAAAAGTTGGAAGGAACAATCAAAACGTCAAGCCTGGAAAAGGGGTGGGTACCCAGTGTGGTGTAAGCAGCTGAGAGGCATCGAGGAATTAGCTGAAGCAAATGTTTCTCACAGCGTTCCATAAGGCACCAGGGAGCAAACACTCTATAAGGAATGACTGCCTGCAACCTGGCAGCAGGATTTTGGAAACGGCAGGGATATTCCGTATGACCACAGATTTCTTCATGCCATCTGAAAAAAAAAAAAAAA
>NW_010137785.1:0-9913 GCF_000699245.1 Pterocles gutturalis
GATACGCCCTGGCAGCGGCGGTGACGGGACACAGCCCGAAGTCTCCCTCTCGATCTGGATCCTGGCTCCAAACAAAGCAATGAATGAGAGGGAGTAGAGTGCGGTAAAGGCCAGCCCTCCACTATCTTTAATTTTGACAGGAGTTCAGGAGCAGAATACATACAGCTCTAACTTTTGCATGAGAAACTCTCTCCAAAAAGATGCAGGTTACACATTTCCTTTTGCTGGAAGGACCTCTTTATGTTATTCAATGAGGCTATTCACTATACACTATCTAATACTATTGTTCCTTTTCCGTAGTTTCCATCAAATACTGGGCCTTTGCCAAAAGACACTGATAGTTCTCAATGATATGATGCTCAGGGTGATGGCAAAGAAAGGAAAGAACGAAGGCGAAAATAGGCAGTATGCCTATAGACAAAAGAAAATGTGTTTCTTGGTCCAGAGATCAAACCCAATAGCTTTCTACTTGCATCTCAGAAATGCAGAGCTGTTGTTTACAGCTTGAGGTTTTGCAAAGAAAACTCAAGAGAGCCATCTGGTGTCTTAACCTGTGATAAAATGTGTGCAATTCTACTCAAAGTGAAGGGTTTGCCAACAGACGAATTGTAGAAGCATGAACATACTGTCTGCCTTCAAGACTATTAACTGCATAAGATTATGAATTTAGGACAAATGGGAATATCATAGCTATAACATTTGCGATGTTAAAATAGAATTTTATTTCTGATTAGCAAAACTCTGGATACGAAAACAAACGATTAAAAGCAAAAGATGGGGAGAAGGGATTTTCAATACTTTCTATTTTCCCATCTGTTCATTTCTAACTGCTAATTCATCATGGATTTCAGGAGTTTTCTAAAACAAAAACGTTTTAGAATCTTTAAAATTACTCACTTGAATGAATTTTAGAGGAAAACATTCAACAGATATAAAATGTGTATAAAATACTTGCTTTATTATATACTAGGGTATGAAACATTATTATTCCTTAAATTTGTTTTCTTTTGCTGTATTACTGGGGACAAACCATATTCCATTTTATATAATTTAAAATGTAATTTACAGTGCGCTGCTTTCAGGCATGAAAGTTCAATATTAAAGTATACACTGTTAATATTTCTGTTTATACATGTACCAGTGATACATAAAACGTTTTTATAAGGGCTTCCATTAGGAAAAATGAGACTCCATGCTTTATATTCTATCCTAATCTAGATCCATAGGCTACAAAATTTAAGGAACTGAAAATGTCATCCTTAGGGATTAAGAGTTTTGGGGGTTTTTTTGTTTGTTTGGTTGGTTTTTTTTCATTTGTATGTTTTACATTAGGTGGGATAGTGTTACAAGCTACAGTTATTTCTGGTCAATACAGACATGAAAATTTTATAGAGTTCTTCCTTTCATAAACCATTTCAATATAAGCAAAAAAGTGTTTCTACAGGTATGTTCCCACATACACACACTCCACCCACAATTTCTCCTCTCAGATATCCTGAAACCATTCTTCATATCAAAAATGAAACAAAACAAATCAAACCAAACCTTAAGAAAAATACCCCAGAGTCATTACAACATATGTTTTCTAGAAGTGTAAAATGTCAAATTATTACATTGCTACTAAACATGTTTGGTTTCATGAGCTCTAGTAAAGCTTTTACTGCACTTGCTTGCCAACAGTAGGCACACAGAGCTCACTTGTCCAGTTAAATACTCCAGAATATGATGCTGTAAAGTCAACCTATCTCATATTCCAGAAATCATTAGTAAAGCATTGTAAATTTAGATGTTCTTCCAGACTCTAAAGAGCTGAAGATCGTGTCCCTGAAAAGGCTTTTAAAAATTATTTTATTTTAAGATGGTGTGTGCTATAGCTGTAAATAAGATTACTCCTTAAAATTCCCTTCAAACTGGAAAGGCTACTCTAGGGGTAAAAGTACCAATTTAGGCATAAAAATTGTAAGGTATGCATAAGAGTACATCTGGGCCGTTGGGAAAATTTAATGTCATTCCAAGAAGAGACATCCCAGCAGTGAAAAAAATACTTGCTTATAAATTCTGATGGATTAATTTAATCAACATTCCGGTGCTTTTGACAAAACAGCAGACTGATTACCAGAGTGCTGTTTCCAGCTAAGGTTGTAATTCTGAACATTTGTTGGTACTGATCAAAAATTTACTGAAGGTTGACGGTTATTTTGGTGGATTGTAATTCAAGTGTCTAAATTCAATTTACATACTAAGTTCCCTCCACTGCCACAAATGATGTCATAAGATGCAGTTCTACAAATAGTATTATTCATATAACTACAAACTGATATCTGCCCAAGGCACACAATGTGTACATATTGGGGGGAGTGTTGGTAAGCAACAGTAACTTCCAATTCTTAATTTATCTTTCTTGGGGGACAAAGCTAGAGCAAGAGATATAACTTAATGACTTGAAGAGGAGGAAAGAAATATGATCTATGGCTTACTCTATTGGTTAGTAAGTGTTTAATTTTTAAAATAAATACCAAGCTAAAAAAATGTTTCTCAACATAAAAGGTCATATTTGTCACTACTATACCAGTATGAACATAGTTAAATCACAGATAAGAAATCCCTTTTCAGATAGTTTATGTGCATTCCATGCTTATAATAAGACTAGTATGGTTGTGCAATGAGCTTTAAACAGTTTTAAATAGGTCAGTTTCATATGCTCTTGCAAATTAATCTGGATATAATTCTCGCTACAAGTTATTCTTAACCTCTCAGAAAACAATGTACTGTGAAACATGATAATTTAAAATTTTTAACACCCTAAACACCAGATGCTGGTTGATTAGACTTCGAACACCATTAAGAACAAAGTTTAGTAAACATGCCAATATACTTCACAGAATTTGGATATCTATGTGTTTATAGTGTTCTGTATCAAAAGCACTCGGCTTTCAGTCTCAGCATTCACAATGCACTTTAGCTTCCAGTACGTTGTTTATAGGACTGCACATATTTTAAACAGCTTCTTTACAGGCTTTGGACTACTTGACTTTATGTATCCTAGTCATAAGAAGAATCCTTAAAACATAATTAGTGTATATGCAAGAATAAATTAATCCACCATGCAAAGAAGTCCTACATTAGATGACTGGTTATGCAGAGAACTATCAAAATGTAACCATGAATATACATAACATCTAAGGAAGTACAAATGCCCACACCAGCTCAGAGCCAATGGCTTAGCTGATGAAATGTCTGTTCTGTGTTGAGCAGTGACATTTCTTTCACACATTACCTGGGATATGTCTGCAACTCAAAGGACTGAGTGCCTCTGTGCTAGTAAGGATTCAAGTCCATTAGGGAACTGAATAAAATTGTCTTGTAGATGACCAGTAGGACAACACTAAATAGATATTGACCTATTCTTTAGAAATTACATCATTGTCCAATTGCTTGGTTTTGCTTTTGCTTTTCTGATTTTGCTTTCCTCCTTCCTTTCCCAATGTGAAAATGCATTGATTATACTTTAGTAATGAGTCTCATGAATAGTGCTGTGCCAAGGAAAATATCTGCTTTAATTACTTAGCGTTTCATTTTCAATTCCATTGGCTAACTCTTCATTCTTCAACAGGGAAAAGAAAAGTGAACAGAGATTCTTACACTATTTTTAACAATCAGTCTTAGGTGCATGATTACAGCTCCTAACTTTTAGCACACCTCCTGTGATGCTCTTCATAACTCCTCATAGTTTTCACTCTACCTGTCCTCTACTTCTGATACCACTTCTTTTGAGACTAGATGAACAAAAGAGATCAGCTGGATTGACAGGAGAATCTGAAGAGCACACAGATCACATGAAGCTCTCCAGGATAGCTCACCCAGGCCCAAAACTTAACTCCAACAAGTCTCTTTTAAACAATGGTTAACAGCAACAGCAAAAAAAAGAATCAAGATCACTTCAGGGACAAATCCATAAAAGTAATTAAAAATTAAATATATTGTGTTTTCTGCAGCCACGTATATATATGATTTTAACTTTCAAAATTAAGTAGTCCCCTTAAAGAGATATTCTTAATTACTAACAACAGAAACACATTGCCATTTATTTTGCTCCCACTGAAGCTAACAGTAGAACTGCCACCAGAGTGCTTCAGACAAGGCTCTGGTGGCACAAGCCAGAACAATGACTTTCATTAAAGAAAAACCACCACCTCCCCCACATCTGTACTCCACACAGATGCACAGAGCAGTTTAAGATTTAGTGACCTAACAACAGTGTGGGGAGCTTCTTCATTAATTTCTCATACACACAGCTTAAAACAACATCTGTTACATTTGCTTATCTAGCCACAGTAAGGCTTTCTTCTGTCTTGCCTGACTTCTGAAACATGCAACAGACTTTGCTATTATTCTCCCAAGTAACTAAAAGTCCCTGTAATGTGAGTCCACTTAATTCTGTTCTACAGAACCAAAAGGAACACCATTCCTGAAAACTTTGATCTCTACAGTGACCTTCCTCTGGAGTCAGTACAGCTGGCAGAGCATGACGATATGTAAGCTGTTATACCTGCTTGACAACACTCTTCTGTAAGCTTTTCCTACTCCTGGAACAAGAAAAAGTTAAGGAGATTGCAATGAACTTACTCGCAGTCTCTTGATTGGAATCATCACAAATATTATCCTAAACACACATTGATTTTTGCTGCAAAAGTTCTAGAAAAAAGCAGGGCCTATAGAAAAGTAACCATCAATATGAAAATTTCTAACTGTAAGAAACAAAAAAATCAGCTCCATGGATAACAGTGATTTGGAGGATGTTTACTAGCACAGACATGCGGAATTGTTCCTCTCATAGACTTTGAAAATATTTATTGGTTCATTAGATGTTCACTTTCCAACTGACATCTTCATAGAGGAATCAAATCTTTTACTCTTTTTGTCAAGGAAATAATATCAGTGTATACATGCACACACACTCAACATATACAAGGATAAATGCATGAATATGTAAAATTTTACTGAAAACTTTTACACATACATACATGAGAGCATTTTTGTATTTATGAGAATTTGGGATGATTGGTAAGGAGATTTTTTTTTTATTCAGATGCCTTGTCTGAATACCATTTAAAAGTGAATAACTTGTCTGCATACAATATGACATGTAAATCCCAACTTAGACCCAGAAACTGCATCTTCTGCTTTAAATTATTAGGAAACCCCAAATGTTACCCAAGCAATAAGGAAATAAATAAATAAATAAAACTATATAGCCCAAGCTTATTCACAGTGTTTTTCTAAAGTCCTCCAAAATATTAATTTTAAATTTTTACATAAGTGTTTCTTGCTTTCCTCAGAACAAATATGAAAACATATGACAATGTGAGAAAAAACATGTTCTATTTCTGGACTTTAAGAACAAGGGAGGTGTTGGATTTTGATCCTCTCACAGAGATCTGGGAGAAAATGCACATTATATCCATTAAAATAAATGCTGAACAGAAAAAACAAGACGAGTGGAGACATACATAAATTACTAGCTTGAGAAGCAGAAGGATGATTCCCCTCAAAATACATTCAATAATCCTATAAGTACAGAAAGTTATTTTCACCAGTGACTGGAAAGACTGGAACATGTCTGCCTGCACACTTGCATGCGTACACACTCACACACATACACACTCACACACACACGTCCACAATGCCACTTTGTAGTGGAAGAAAACATGAAGGACACCCCCTGGCAAATAATTTAGAAAGAATTAGTCTTCTTTTCTGCTATCTAACTTAAAATTAGCAGTGTAATTAATTTGACAAGAAAACTTTTTGATAGTCATCTGTCTTTGTTTACAGTTCTTCTATCATTTATTTTCAAATAACTTTTGTTTTACAATCCGTTTGATACTCTTTTGAAGACATTTGCAAGGAAAAAAAAAAAAAAAAAAGCCCTGAAACTTAAAATCCTCTTCTTTTCTTGTTCTAGAGGGAAGATATACCGTATTTCTCTGGGTACTGCTAACCAAGAGAAAGTAGGTCTCTGAAGGAAGGAAAAGTAGCTACAGAGCGGTGCTGGCTAATGCCGCATTCATCCATAGGGTAAACCTTGATCTCTTCTGAGATCTTTTCATACAGGAACATCCCTTCCTTTGGGGTTCAGACACAACTAATGTTCTGTGAAAAAAAGCCACATGCTCTGTTTCCCTCTCCAAACAAAGAAAATTCAGTGCATCATCTACTATTTCTATTGAATGGAGTAAATTAATGACATAAATTATACAAATGATATAAATCTCTGAAAACAAGTATGTCTTAGCTTCTTTTTAGTTAATCTAGATATTCAGAACTATCTGACATGATCATGTAGTTTATATCAGCACAGGAAGCAACTTTTTTTTTTTTTTTTTCTCCTTAATATTTCTGTCACTTTGCAATATTTCCTTTGACTGAAAGATTTTCTTTGCATTGACACACTATTATTAAGGAACAGATGCAAACAAATCTTATGTACTACAAAAAATACCAGAAAAATATTGATTGAAATAACTTTTTAGATACCAGTCCTTTCTCCTCCTCTCTTTGATAATCAGCCTACTTCAGCTCCAGCTTAACCATATACCAGCGGTAATTGCTATATCAAGCTGCACATTTCCATTTTACTTCTTCCCAAATAGAAACATTAATTTCTTCTATACTTCATTTATATGTTTAAAATAATCTAGCAAAACCAGCAATGAATACTTTGACCTAAAATAAAGGAATTTAAGAATTTCTGCTTGCCTGTCCTGTTACATGCATAAAGCAGAACACCAAGACAAAGTTCACAGACTTTAACTATCTTTTTCTATAATTTGAAGATGTGACAGATAGAATACAAAGAATACTACAATTATTTTTAAGTCCTGAAAAAAATATTGCAATACCTGCTCATATTACCACACTGACATTCCTGGCTATTGGTTCAAATACCAGAGCATTTATTATTAGTAGTAATAGCATGAATACTCCTAACAGTGACCTGATTTTACAACACAGTCCTACAAATCTAAATTACAAAATATCTCACTGTCAAAACTTAACTCATCGAAACCTTTCACCAGTGTATTGCTCTAATCTACAGTGCAATTATCTGATTTGCCAGCAGTGGACACTGTTACTCTAGTTTTCCACAGATGTATTGGCTGGGGAATAACTTGCAACAGACGCTGGTAAATTTTCCTTTTATTACTTGCATCACTGTAAGAACTTGGAGTTATTTGTACCAGACAGAAGCTGAGTAAAAATTATATATTAGGAATATTTTTCAACACCTGTGTGGCAGCAGATAGACTATTCCTTTCTTTAAAAAAGCTGTTGTTGTAAAGTAACTTTAAGAAAAATAAAGACTTATTCACGTGGGATTGTTTTTTTTTTAAATCATAATAATTTCAAAGTTGTAGAAGGTGTTCTAATGCAAAAATTGAAAATTTCTTTGTTCCTCTTTTTAACAGAATGATGGCTATGACAACAAAACTGTACATCTTTTGTATTGCTTCTATAAAATTGTTACAGGTAATGAAATCAGCAAGCAAAAAAATTCTAAACAAGAAAATTACTTCAGTAGCCTGTACCATCTGTTGAATAATATAATTGTTCAAAATCTGCAAAGGACATGTTTTACCCACAGATACTTTTGCAGGCACTTTGAAGTTAAGCTTAAGTGTAGATTTTTGGTTAGGAAGAAAAAATAGATATAGCTATAAGACCAACAGAGAGAGCTGCAGAAGGATTAGCTAGGAATCAGCCTAGCTAGTTGGAAGAGAGCTTCCATTCATCTTAGAAACAGAAAGAAAATCTAAGCATTTAAGAAAAGTGATGCACAGGCTTAATCACAGACAATATTATCTTCTTAGACACAGTTACAAGAGTTACAGCAATCACCTTCTAATCTCAGTGTTCAAATGTCTCATTAAGCTCCCCCTGAAATTCCCATCTGTCTAACAATGTTATATAAATGCAGTTTTCATGTAAGAATACGTAGTATCTTAATAGCATAATGCTCATCATCTGGCTAATGCAGCTGAAAACCTACAAATAGGACCTAAAAGTCTGTTGCCAGTACGTGTACACAGGACATCCGTAAGGTCTACCAGAACCATGCTTTTTGTTGCATGACAAGTCAGTTGCAGATCCAACCTACTTTTTTCTCTTCTTTTTACTGTTCACCTTGATTAGTAAATCAATATGACATACCATGCAGCCTGGCCATGCAGAGCTCGTAAAGTTGCACATAAAACAAGAAGACAAGCATGCTTCTATCAGTGGTAGGACTGCCTCAGATCAGCCTAAGACTATTGTGAAATTGTCTCCCAGAAAGCTGGGAACTTCAGAAAGGTTGGTGTGAGATCTAGCTTCTATCTGGCTGTATTTTGATATTTGAGAACCTTGAGCATCCACTGGATCAATGACTCTTTATTCACAGCTTCTTATTATCTAGATAAAAGTGACTTAGAAGCCATCAGTCAGTTTATTAACCCAGTCAAAACAGAACAGTTGGACTAGACTGAGAGACTGCTGAAACTGTCCTCCAGTCACATCAACTCTTAAACCTTCTCAACCTTGACACAGGTAGGCAGAGCACTGTCCCTTCCAAAAGCCCACTTTTCCCAAGCCATCCACCTAGAAACTGGACGTGCTACTGGTGTACAACGTCGTTCTTCACAGTTAAGCCTTTGGGATTCATTTGTTACCAGAAGTCTCCAAGTATCCCTTGCATTGGCCTTCAGTGTTCAGCTAAGCCTTGTGTTTAAAAAAAATAAATTAAAATAAAATTTCTCAACAAGTCTCAAAGCTTTTTGAATTATTTCCAGCCTTAGTTTAAGCACTATGGAAACTTTCTTCAGCTACAGATGTAGGGAGGAAGAGCTAAATTAATACCAGGAAACAGCTTGATGAGTGGAAGCTTTCTTTGATGCAATCCAAACTGTGCTCTGTAAATAAAAAATGAGTGGTTCTGGCTATGCTAGACTGATAAGGAAGAACAGAAGTCATTAGAAATGGAACATACTGGCAGCCAAATTGCTGTGAACCATAGCTGCTTGACTAATATTCTCTCTCCAGAGAAAAAGCAGTAATTTCTGGGCTTTAAAGTCTCAAATGTAAACAAGCTACACATCATAATTTATTGCAAAAAACACATTTGCTTACCATTGCAGTTTTACACCTGTGGAATAGGGTACTGTGCCATGCTGTAAGTATCACTTCTATAAGTAAGTTTTGCTTACAATTCTGTTATACAAAATAATAGTGTCACATTTTTAAATTGACTGCTAAAACCTTGGATACAGGTAGGTCAACTTCCCATAGAAATCAATTTTTATTATTTTAAAGCTCCTAATTTAAAAAAAAATCAACAAACATCTGTCTCTCAGTATGTTGCGCAAGTACAATTGATCTCGCATATTATTTACTTTGAAAAATATCAGCACCTTGCAGACTAGCTTCCACATTATTTCAAGATTTTGCCCACATCTAAAGAAATTTTCCTGCCTAATATCACTGAAGGCTTAGAGGAAAACAAAGAGCACAATTATCTGAAATAATGATGTTTCATAAACATATTAAAAATATAAGCTTAGAAGTGTCAAATGATGAAAATTCTATTTATAGGAATAGGAATTTTCTTAATTAAAAGCATGTAAATGACTAATAAATTTACTGAAACCTGGTTTTTGTTTACTGTAGAATAGTCTAGGTTGAAAGGGACCCTTGGAAGTCCCTTTACAAAAGGTGTTGTAAATCAAAAATCTGTGTATGCAGACCGGGATCTCACAGCATATAAATATTTCTATATCTGATATTTTTGTTTCCCAAGACAGAAGAACACTTCTGTTTTACAACAGGATCTTTTAATTGAAAACGTATGCAAAAAAGATTAAAAATATTTTATTTTATT
>NW_010137786.1:0-4930 GCF_000699245.1 Pterocles gutturalis
GGATACAATTTATTTTAATATACTTTTTAAAATGTTACACCCAGTCCCGGGAAGGCGAAGGTGCAGGTGCTGAAGTCCAGGCCCAGGCGGTTCACATTGGCAGTCCTGCGCGCTGCCACCCGCTGCTCAGGAGATTTCAGTTCCACCTTAATGTTCACCAGAGCAATTGTGCATGTGCAGTCATGTGCAAATGCACTTGATACATGGAGAGACTCAGTCTGCCTGACGCGTCATTTTGTCGTTTACCGAGTTAAATAAGTGCACAGCAGAGTTCGAAGTTGTATGAGCAAAGCTCAAAAAGCTCTGTTTAAGAAACGAAGGGGGGAAAATGGTTTATGCATTTGAGAGATGGTTTTGCATAGCTATTTAGGACTCTTTCGGACTAAAGTTTTCAGTACTGTTTTGTGGGGATTTTTTTTTTGTGAGGTGAGGAAGGTTGTGGTTGGTTTGTGGTATTTTTGTTTTGTTTTCTTTTGTCAGATAGGGAATGGAGTTTCTTTGAAGTAGGGTAATGTGTTTTATGGAAGTATCACCTGGTAAAGCCATCAACTAAAGAATTGTTAGTTTTTAGTAGAGGGGCTGCAAAAAAACACCGATATGACAAACTGAAGTTCAAAAACATTAAGGAGGTGGGTACTCAGTAGTTTTGACTATAGCCATCTAGCAAGTTGTTTCTGCCTTGCTGCCTATTACTGTGTAACTCACTATTGGGTTGTGCAACTTATCTGTAAAGACTCTGGTTCCTACGCGGATAGTTACCATCTTGAACTTTAAACCTTTTCTCTTTCGTTGCTGCTATAATTCATAAATCATCCTAGCCCAACCCCAGATAATGTAAGACTTGCTGTCAGCATTTGTTGGTGCAAATAAGTAGGATGCATATCTGAGTGAAAACTTTATCTGAGCTAGAGGATACTGGAACAGGTCTTTTTTATATTATTTTGTATCGTCCTGCTTCTAGTGGACTCTGTGGCAATTTTAATGTCTTCAATACTTTTTCAGTCAGCCAGGGGATCTTAGTTTCCTCATTTATTTGCCACTTTCATATTATTTTTTGTAGTAATTTTAATCGGTTCTCTGTATCAACTAAGCAGCAATGCAAAATATATAAAACATACAAATCTATTGGCCAGTTCTTCCATTTCCCTCAACAGTTTTTCAAAGGTTGTGTAGCTTAAATAGAACTTTATTCTTTGAAAGCTGATAGATTGGGCTAGTGCTGCCGTAGTGCATTACTCATCTGAACTTTTTCCACGCCAGTAAGTGCTTTTTTCCCCTCACAAATTCTATTCCACAGGACAAACTTATATAGACTTGTTGACAGATTTTATTTTTCTTTTGTGTGTAGGTACATTTTTTGTGTTTACTCCTTATTAATTTACATGAAAAACAGTGCAATATATAGTGAGAATAGACAATAAACAACTCTTTATTTGTGTTCTAGGATTGTAAATTATATATTGGTTTAAAAGCTGTGAAATCATCTATCGCATATTTCCAGTTATTTTCTTAAGAAATAGAGACACTAAAATACTTCTCTGGTCCAAGTTACACCGTGTCACCGATGATTTTTTTTTTTTTTTTTTAATTCCTTAACATGGAGGGGCATGATCTTTTAAGATTATGAAATCAGAGTCAGCTCTTAGAAGCTTTTGATGAGCCTAGGTAAAATGTATGTCTACACTAAGACTCTGTCCCAAGGAGTTAATGAATTAGGAGAATGGTAAGAGATGCAGGTGGCTACAATGAAGTGATAATTGGTGTAATAGAAGGCAGCAGGAGAAGAATGACCTAATTGGAGAGACAGCCCGGGAACATTAACCCAGCTGTAGCATTCTGAACATATAAGAAATCACTTGGAAGTTTGTTTTTGTTAGAGGATAAGGAAGTAGCTGGTGCAGGGTAAGAAGGGCAGGAATCAAACAGGAGGACTGAATGTTTTGAGAAGAAATTATAGAATTTAGAAATTCTCAGTTCCTGAGAGGGAGTGGAAGACATGTCCATCAGCTAGCTGTTTTCTCTATGAGGAGAAAAATGTGGTGTTGTTACTGGTTACTTTCCCAATTGTAAAAAAAAGATGATGACTATTTTGCTCGTTGCTGTGTAGGGTTGATGTGCCTAAGCATCTATTGTTCTTCATGAGGTACCTTAGCTAGCACTAGAGATTGAGTTCTGTATACCAGAACCAAAACTGATCTATATGTTGTATTTTTCCTGATAGGGAAAGGAAACATGGTTGTTGGACTTAGTTTTACAGGTGTCACCTTGCCTTGAGTCTGTACAGTATTGGTGAACCAGACAGTTTTGATCGCAACTGTTTTATTTCCTTTTAAGGCAGACTTTTTCTTCTGTGTTTTGAAATTCACTGTGAATAAATCGGTTTACTTGCTAGTATTACTGTCGAACAATCTTGTCCTGCATGTAGCTTTTTGGCCTTTAGGTGTTTTGAAAGTGTCTTTTTCCAGAGGATACAAGTAATAGAAAACTACCTGTGTGCAGTCTTGCTGGGTTTAGAAAGCCAAAAGGAACAACGGGAATGTGAAGCATGTATTTGGCTTTAGAATATAAGGCAAACCATTGCAAACCTAGAAAGAAGGAACCTTTCTTTAAGTATGCAAATTGGTCTTCAGTCTTCAAGTCACAGTAATATTAGCCTTTAGGCCAGATGTAAATTGTTTTCCTAAACATTAAGCTTGTCTATAATGTGATGTGACCTCTCACTGCAAGTAAGATCAGTGGTGGTCTCGCTATCACTGAATATAATTTGAATTCCTCATCTGAGAATTCTTGGGGTTTGTTTTTATTTTTTGCTTTATTTTACTGTAATTATCCAAGAGCAGGCATAGTAATATGACACTGGTTTAAGTAAACACACTATTAGTGGGGGAGGAAAGAATAACTGGCAAGTTCTATCAGTTGAGAGCTGGAGAAAAGAGGAACAGAAGTGTAGCAGATTTCATAATATTATAAGTAAGATCCTGAAATCAGTGATTTGGACAACAGATCATAGTTTATAATCGTCTCAGTAGGGTGGTTTTATCTGTGACAGCATGTGCTATATTAATGAATGGCCAAAAAGGTTTCTGAAAACATTTATTCAACAGTACAGTGATTATCAGGTAAGGCAAATATGATATTATTGTAACAGTATTACTGCTGAGGGGAAATCCAACATACAGAGTGTATCAGTGTTTTCCCACTTTGTCCAGTTGTTGTAATACTGATGTTAGGAAGTATTGTTATAAGTTTCACATTGTGAGGTAATACTCTGTTGCAAAAATGTGTTTATCTTAAAAAAAAAAAAAAAAAAAGCCTTTCCCTGTTGATATCTTTGCTCTGTGGCTTAAGAACTTGTGAAAGTCTTGCATGTTCAACATTTGTGGCTTTATAGTCAGCAATTTACAGTAATGTCCTTGGGTTTTCAGGTTAATGTTCTAATTGACAATGAAGCGGAAAAGGATTACCTTTATGATGTGCTGCGGATGTACCACCAGTAAGATCTAGCTTTATATATGTTTGTGTAGAATTTTACTAATGTTTTTAAGTGTAAAGAGAGAATATTCAGAATTTTAAGTGTCTTTCTATATGCTACTAGAAAAGGAGTTGAAGTAGTAGTTTTTCTTCTGCTTAATGAAGTCTTACATTTTCCAGCATAGCCTGCAGACAAGGAAGGAGCATGTCTGTAATCACCCATAAAGTTACTTTGGTTTTATGACTTGGCAGTTTTGTAAAAGAATTTGTTGGGGGTTGAAAAAACATCTGGATGATAAAACAGTTTTTAGGAAACAGAGAGCATTAATCAAAATCATTAATATTTCCAAATAATGCTTACTTATTTGCAACAGAGGTTCTCATTAAGTTTGCTTTTCAAAGGGTTTTGCTAACTGTTCAGAGCTGAAAAAATGTTTGGCATGTTTAACAACTCTGGCTTATCACAACATAATGGGGAAAAATGGTAAGATGATAGGCCTATTGCCAGTCCTTTTGCTGAACTGATTTAAACCACAGTTGTGTAGGACTTACATCATTGCAAATGAAATCAGCCTCTGTTCCATTATTTTTCTAAGAAGATGAGAATGTATTTTCCACTCATCACAGAGAAGTGGCTCTGGTAGACATTGTTTCCATTCATATCTTAATTAATAGCATCTCAGCTGAGTGAAATGTAGATGTTTCCATCTGACGTGTGCTGAGCTATATTATGGGTGTATTCAGCTGCATATCTGATTCAGTTTCAGTCAGGTCTGCCTAATTGCTTCTCTATTCATAAAGCCTGTTGTTTGGAAAGCTGGTTGATTAAGTAGCTCTTAATTATTTAAAATCTTCCTGCAGTTACAATATTAACAATGCATATAGTAACTTTTCTTCAATTTCCAAAATTGCACTGACTTAAGCAGAATTTCCAATAACTCTGAACATATGCTGATGATTTATCACTTTTTTGGAATACGTTATGAACTATTCCAGGGCAAAAATATGTGCAATTGCTGTTGGAGTTAACATTTAATGTGTGCTTAACTGTGAATAGCGTTTCTGAAAGTATTTGACCTCTGATCCCATGTAATATGCATTCCTGATCTGTATTTTCATTCTGTATGCCTGAGAAATATTGTATGTCAGGAAACGTAAATTGTAAGAGAGGGAACAGCAAATAATATAGACCAAGTTTAACTGTGCTGTGTAGGAATAGCTCCACTGACCCTTAGGGAGCTGTTCCTTTGCTTTTGCAGGTGGGCAACAAAGTACATCTTGTAGACCTATGATTACCTCAGTGCTGACAATGTCAAGGACACTATTTTGCATAGCTCTTATAAAACATGTTCACAGCAGTTTAACTTCTGTAGATTTTGTTTGTTGGTTGACGGCCCTTCAATTTTGATTTGAAAAAGATTTCAAAACTTAAACCAAGCCTTTGCTATTCTTCCCTCCC
>NW_010137787.1:0-10523 GCF_000699245.1 Pterocles gutturalis
CTGTGATTCTGTGATTCTGTGATTTAGTGTGAGTTCTCCTCATTGCAATTATACAACATTTCAATAAATATTACATTTTTGTATTCTAAATTCTGTATTCTAGATTCAGTATTAAATCGTAACAAAAGCACAGCAATTGTTCACATGAGCAAGAAACAACATTTCGTATTATAATAAGGTATTATTATTTTCATTTGTGATTTTTATAACTCCTTATACTGGTAATTTTCTTCAGTCCTATTTAACCTCTGATCTTTCCTTAACTGATTTTGAAGGACACATGAAATTTATATTCCTGTTATAGACAGATATCTCACTTTCTCAATACACATCTAGTTAACAGTTATTAGTCTGTAAAGCATTGGTACGAGTCAATATCTCTCCATCAATTGTCTGAATACCACAGTTGTATAACCTAATACTTCTGCTTTACTATAGCAACAAAAAAGTACATAAATAAAGAAGTAGGCATTAGCAGTAGCTTTAGCAATGAAGGACTAAAGAGGGAAAATCTGACAACCTGAGACCACTGCATAGAAAAATATCAGTACAGGATAAAAAGTAAAACTGGCCTAATGGTGAGTGCAATTTTAGTGAACAAAACAATGCATCCCCAAATAAGGATAATTTTTTCCATAAAAGCTCTTGCTATTTCTGAAACATGCTATTAGCAACATTAGGAATCAAATATAATATGTCAGCTTAAATTTATTTTCCCTTAAATTTATTTTCCCGTCCACTGAATATAACTAAAAAAACATTTTACTTCACACTCCTGGAAGAGCATGTACTTTCAGAGAATGGAATTCCTTACCCACTTTTCAATCAATGTAGTACGCTTCCCTATACAATTTAACATAGAGAAGGAGGAAAGAATGCAGGAAGGGATCATGATGTGCTAGTTTTACACACATAGTGATGACAAAAGCTAGATACACTGTGGATTAGCCTCAGCATAAGTCACATTAGTATATTTTTGCTATTAGATTATAAGACTTTTAATTGAAAGTGAGGAATGGATGGACTTGAAGAATCACAAGAGATGAAGTATAAGACAAAATTATAGGGAAACAAATTTAAGATAACAGGTAGAAGAAAGAGGAAGAGCACTAGAACTAGGCAAAATAGGGTTATGGTGGCATCTTTGAAAGAGTTCTTGATGCGATAAACAGGTATAAAAAGACAAAACTGTGGAAGTATCTTCCCTCTTTGGCTGAGAATCACCATAAAATCTGAGCATCGGTTAATAGCCATTTAATGCAATGGCTATGTGTAATTAATATAGAAATATATATAAATATAATTAGATTTAATAGCTATTAATTGTATCATAAACATAGAATTTTACTCCTAATCACTTACTAGTCAAGCATTCATAAAATTAAAAGAAATGCATTCATATGATATTTCATTTGTATTTAAATATTAGATGCTTTCAAAGAAACTGAATCTTTTCAAACCTCTTCAACAGTAATGCTAATAAAATGATGGTTTGGAAGGATGGGATGGATCATTGTGGTATTCTTTGTTTAATCTCCTATAATATAGATCAAATTACTTTCATTTTAATGTTCTGATATTTAAATCAAGCTTTCATAAACTTATATAAATCAAAGAATGGAAATAGATATGAGGTATAATTTGTGTGTACACTTCTTGGTCTGACATTTGCCTTCAGTGTAAAATTTTTTCTTGGCTTTTGCTTGCTCATTTGTATTTTACTTCTTTTATTAGTTAATCCAAAGATCGATGGATGGGTTTGAGCACAGGTGTATAGCTCTGCAAGCATGCACATCCTTCTAACTCCTCATTATCTCAGACTAATTCAGTGATGCTAGAATAAATAATAGTTTGTATGTTTGTTCACCTCTGTGAGTAAACATGCTGTCATTGAAATTTGTAAATTAAATTCTCGCTCTTTGTTTTTACGGTTGCAAAGATCTGTGGAATATTGGTTTTACTCTCTTATCTTGTTGTGAATATTTTCCACCTTCAGATGTAATAAGATCCTCCATCAACTATTAGCAGCATTGCTGCTCTCTCTTTAGTATGTTGGACATTTTTTTATCACAGTATAACCCACACACAGCTACAGATATCTCATAGTTTCTTTCTGCCACCATTTCTCACATCTGATGCTTCACCCATGAAATCTCATTCCACATCTTTGGCAAATGAGTCACTTATCTTGCATGATGAGAAACTGCCGTCCCTATCTCTTGGGTAGCTTTGAATCAGTGATGAGTATAACTCCATTATATACTCCAACACAAATACCCCATAAACATTTTATCTTGCCAGGATAAAATATGTCCCATCAAAGTTACAGGATGTCTCAAGTCAGAATATGATTAGATTTCCATTTTTTATGTTACCATCTGCAAGTGCTGCAGAGTTCTGAAGTGGAAGAGACAGCACATTTATTTCCTTCCTGAAAGTGACAGCTTCTTCAAATGTTACAAAACCTGCATATAACTTAAGCATGTTACGGGATCAGACAACTTAGATTTCTGTTATGTTCAAGTATTTTATCTTCTAAAGCATTATTTACCTTTTTGCCCCTTGATTCAGAGAACCCTCATGACTTACAACAGCTGGACCTAAGCACATACCATTACTTTGTGATTAAAAAAAAAAAAAAAAATTTATATTTCTCTGGTTTACCTCCAGAAATGAATATTTTAATGCAGTGAAAAATCCAAACATTGTAAAAGGAGGTATTAGTGCTGCATGGATTAAGCTGAAATGTGTGTGTTTCTCATGCATAATCATAAGGCAGCATCTTGCCCAGACGTATCCAAATACTGTAGCTCTTTCACACAAGATCAGACAAGGTTGTTAAATCAGAGTTTATTTTTCTGTGAACCTGTGTCATCCCTTGGGCTGTTCAGGCTACAATTAGTTTATTTTCACCTCTGAGGACTAAAACTTCTGTTTCTAGAACATATTAAAACGGTTAAGGAAACTGAAGATATTCTGCCATTTTGCTGGAAAAATGGTATTGAACTTTTAAATGTCTCTCAGTAATAAATATACAATATCTCCTCATGTGGTTTTCAACACAGAATACAAGACACTGAATTTATCTCATGTTGAAATTGGAAAATAGAATTAGAAGCCAACATTTCTGGAATTTTATGTATTGCTCAAATAAAGTTTACTCCATCTTCACCCCTGAGAAAGTAACTTAATTGTTAAGCATTTTCTTAATGCACTCCCCCTCTTGGGTGGGCAATGGTAATTACTTTCCTCTCAGAGCACTCTGATAGTTAAAGTGTTGCTGTGTGTTTGTTAGTCTGTTTGCTTACCTCCTTGTTTTTTGCAACAGGCCGGTCTATAAATCTACCATTTTTGTAACTGCACTGTCAGTAGGCTAAAATTACTCTAGTTATGCCTCGTTGACAGAATTGATAGCATGAAAGAATTGCTTTAGTTGAAGAGATGTTGTGGGAAAAAATCCCACAGAGAATCAACACAACAAACCTGAAAAGGGACCCTACAATTCACAGCTGAATAAAGGTGGGGTATGCTGCAAACTTTAGGTTTCCTATCTCGATAATTTTCAGATTGCACTTTGCTTGGTTGTTTCTGTATACTTCTGCATCTTGGCTAGTTGAAGAAGAGACTGTCTTTTTTACACACCTGCTACAAGCTTGAAGTGTTTGTGCAGCAATTTTACTACAGGGAAGACAGTTTAAATATCAAAATTAACTACAAATCTTGTGTAAAAGGTGGATCATGACACCACAAGTAAGATTTGTTCATGCCCCCTCCTTTCCTCTTAATTTGTCTATATCTTCAACTCACATATCAGGATGTTTTCACAACAAAAGTAGGCCAGGATGCCTCATTTTCTTCTGTGTTGGTCTACAGTCAATACAACTTCTGTGGGTTTTGTTGTTCTTTTCTGCTTACTTTAACCATTGCTCCCTTCATTTTTATTAAACTTTTATTTTCATCTCTCTTTTATCTTTTTTCCTTTTTTTCTTTTTTTTTTTTTTATTTTTTTTTGCGTGTGTGTGTGCTTTCTCCCTCAGCACTCCCAGCTGTAGTTACAGAAGCAACTAATCAGAACAGAGCATTTTACATTCATTTTGAGGCTGGGGAGTTTGCAAACATCCCGTTATTTTTCCTCTTGTAATGTTTTAAAGACTAAGATTTGTTCCCTGTCCCACAAAGTTACAATTTCACCTTTAAAGCATATGATAGTCTAAAGTTTGCCTGGCTCCTATGGAACACAATTTTCAGAAGAGCTGGTTGCCTTGCAAACTTAGCAAATCACCAGCATGAGCAGAGCTGCTCTGCAGAAGGTCCAAAACTTAATGAAAGGGTCTGAGCACAGGTACAACACTACATGGAAAACAACACTGCTGCTGGTTTCTGTACTTAGTGAAACATTTGCAAGGATTGTGTACTCGGGTACAAATGATAAGGCATTGCAGAAGTCCAGATGGGAATTTGAATAACTGGATCACCACAGCCCAAAATTCATGTGGTTTATGGGTTTTGGCTCATTAATTAATCTAATTTTGTAGATGAGAAATTCTGGGGGAGTAAAAAGTTCAAACGACCACTTAGAATGTTCACAGACCTGACAATAAAGGTACATGTTTCTCTGCTGAGGTGAGGTGATGGTATTTGCCAAGCCCTTTATATAACCTCTACCCATTCTCTAAAAATACACTAACAGGGCTAGATTTTTTTAAAAATAAATTTCCCACTAATATCTACATTTTAAAAGGAAGAGTTGAAATGAAAAATATTCATCGTATAACATATTGACTTTTCTCTGCTCAGGAGAAAGTTATTCTTCTGCATCTCCTTTGCTGTCCATAGGGTGGACTATGAGTAATTTGGACATTTGGACATCCAGTAAACCTGGAGATTGTTAACATTGAGAAGTAATTTGAAAGCAGTTTCTTGTAAACTAGCCAGATTATGATGTGTTTTGAGACAGACAAAAGATTTTCTGCATCGTTTGAGTATGAATAATTTCTGTTGTAAACTGTGTCCATATCAACTCAGCAAATTATATTGAATAGACAGCAAAGAACATCAGTAAATGTATAAGTACACACATACTTTAACTAAGGACAAATATCACAAATCTCTTTATTGACAGATTGCTGCAAGATCTTCTCTGTTAGTGTCAGGAAATATTTGTTGCTTCAGGAATTGATATAGACCAAGAAAACAAACAGTTTTATACGCCGCACTGATATTCCACAGGCTTAAAATATATAGCTCTGAAGAAATCACCTAATATCCACTTGTTTATTTTACAAACAAAAGGACAGAAAAACTAGTTACAGATATAACAATCAGTTCATCTATTATGTCTGAGATTCTTCAAAGCTGAGTTATAAAGTGAGTCTCCTGTCCCACCACAAATCCTAAATGTCTGTTATATAGCTGGTTATTAAACAAAATAAATAAACCACAGTGCAAAACTAGAGCCATACAAAGTTCATCTAAACTCAAGAAAAGAGCTCAACATGAGCACTGTGAAAGTTAGATTCACAGTCTCTCATAATGTGAACAAGGCCACCCTCTATTAACATACAGTTTTGCATAAATAAATAAGCCTCTAGGACTAGTTAGTGTAAAGCTACCTAAAAGATACAGAGATAGCATAAAGTTTAGAGGCATCTTTCAGAGGATGCAATGGACAAAGAATACTGAGTCCTGAATATCGGGATGCTCAAACAGCATGACTGAACCTACATTTCAATTCAAGTCTTGCACAAGCAGTGTATGTTCGTAGATATTTAGTGGGTCAGGAAAAATGCATTCAAAAGCACCTCCATACAGACCATCTTCCTAAAGTGTCTTCCCTCCCAAAGCACTTGTGTGCACAGGGAGGCATTAGCTGACATTCACTGATGCTCTCATCACTAAGGTTTCCAGATGAACACATGTAGATGGCTGAGAGCAATTCTGTGTTTTGCACCACAGACAAAGGAGGATCAATACCTCAGGAGATGGAATTGCACTCTCCTGGAGGTGGGACTACAGTCAAATGCCACAGTAAGGAAAAGACCGTGGTCTGTAAATTCAAAGGACATCCACACAAAGCAGTTATAAATACTGGACCACTCAGTGACATCACTGAAATAGAATCAATAATAGCAAATAATCACAATGTCATTTGTAAACAAATAATTGTAAGTTTAATATTTCGAGTAAAACTTCTACTATATGACCACAGAAATGTTTCTGGGAGTTATTTAGGATTAGGCAAGAGGACTGCAGATCAGCAGAGCAGGTAGGTAGCTGCTGAAGTGGAACAGATCCCTAAAGGGTAGATGCAAGTACTTCAGTCTCCCTCCTCAGTGAGGACTCTGTGGGCTTCCCCTGTACATAACACAGTTCTTGTCCTTCATTTAGGTGGTGGATGTGTCTGTTGTGTACCTGTTCAGTGGTTTGATGAGCAGGGATGAAAAGCTATATTTACATAAAGATACAGTATATGTGCTGCTATCATCACTGTTCCTGGAGAACGAGAGTTCAGACTTATGCTTGTGAAAACTCACATTTTACAACATGGACAGACGCTTCCTCTGTACGGAGAGTTGCTGGTCTTGAGAACTTGTAAGCAATATTTGCCTATTGTCAAGCATCATCTCACTGCCCAATAAACCACTACACAATCTTGAACCCGACACCACAAACACCCCATTTTCCTTGTTGTCAGTAGGACTTTCACAGGCAAAACAGTTGCAGGACTCAACCAAACATCCTAGCCAACTTCTAGCACGAACAAAAGAAAATGCTTGGCAATTTTCTTTAATTAGGTGGCATTTTTTACTTTTTTTAATCTTAAAATGAATGATGCTGTAATCATATCATCATTAATTTGAATAAACAGAAATTTTCTAATTAATATAAGGTGACATGTAACATGACACCATAGATAATTTAAGTTGCATTAATTACTGTAGTGCTTTAAAGTAGCTTGTTGCTAAAATATCTCTGAAACTAATTACAAATACAGAAACCTTTTTGTGGTTTAATGAGTACTGTGCAAGACTGAAAGTCCTTTCTAGATGAGTACTTGTAGTAACTGTATGACTTCCAAGAATATATAAAGTACAATAATATTTAGCTAACATTGCATTAATTAACAGTGAACAAAACTGTAAAATTCTGGAAATGGAATGTGAATGACAATGAGGGATCTGCAAGGAATTATGAGCAGAGACAACAGAAAATGCTGAGGATTTTTTTTCTCTCTCAAATCCACTGTGTGGGAGGATAAAGACAGAGAGGGACTTTCCAAACTGTGGAATTTGTATGGGGGAGTTTGTTGTGATTTTACATTCTATTTAATCTCAAATTTTTACAGGAGATGATACTACTGAAAGCCATTCAGTAACACATATTTTTAATGAGATATAGTCAGTGTTAATGAACATGGTTTTATGAAAAAAATAAAACAAGATAAAATCAAAATCTCACAAGCTGTGTGATGAGCAGCCAGTATTTTACAACTCGGAACAAGGCAAATGGCATTCTTATTCTAACTTTCAATATAATGACAAATATTTGAAATATCTCAAGACTTGAAGAGTACTGTGGAGAATTTCTTTACCTGCATGCAAATGATCAGCAGAATTAGTTCCTTAATTATAATTCAAGTACCTGGTTACAATATGCATACTGAAAAAGCAGAAAGGTAAACTGAGATCAATGTGATCTTTAAATATGCTGATAAAGAAAGGGCTAACATTCATCTTTAAAGCAAGTTAACTGAAAAGACCAACCAACTTACATTTGTGAAGGGAATCATATCACAAGGAATAAACGTCTGTGGGATCAGAATAATACAAAACTTACTGGTTGCAGAAGTATAACAGTAAAAGAAGATAGGGTTTTCATATCATAATAGAATGGTCAGAGATAAAAGATAAAATCTACAGTTCTAAAACAACCTGGCCTGTGTCTTTGTGTATGCGTTATTACAAATAATGCAATTTTCTGACAATTTTTCTTCTTACAGTTTCCATGGAAAGGAAAGCATATGAGTAAGCAATCAAATTTAATCTGTTCCTCCTCAGTTATTGACTCATGGATAATATTTTCATTTTAAATACTTTTTGTATGTGTGGTATTTCTGCATTTTTTTTTCATCTTGGTTAATTTATTTTGCATTATACTGAAACATATCCTCTGTTCAGAATACAGGGAGACCTTACCAGTTGATAACTCGGTGGACTGAGGCAACCACTGATGTTCAAGTTGTGCTCTTTGAAGTACTGGTGGTCTACTGTAACAGAAATGAACATTTGTACTTTCTCTGGTAATTACTTTGCTATGTGCTACTTGAAGTAATAATAACCCATGATGTAACAGGAGAAAAATAATCTACACAATAGTGTAAACTGATACTACAGAGGAAAAGCTTCTGATATACTTCTCTGGTGCAGTAGGATTCATCCAGCCTTGTTTTAGGCATCTACAATATAGTTGCCAAAGCCCAAGCTTTAGATCTTGCTGTCTGTAAAACCAACAGAGATAAATTCGTATTTGTAGAGTATGATTTGTCTGACTCATTTTAGCTGTGCATGTTAGGATCATTTAAATTTCATCTTCCAAGAGATTTTTCTCCATTGATATACCAGCTCTAGAGAACCATTTCCTATTTCGTTAGAAGAAACGAATCCAAATCACTGCTCTACTTAACAAATTTATCTCATTGCATACATCTGCACTGATAAGCAAAAGAGAGCCCAGGAGCAACCTTTTCACTTTATTTAACATACTGTGTCTTTTTGGAAATGCTTCTACAATTTTTTATTTTTTCAACAACTGTGCTTTACATTTAGCCTTCCTGCCCTCCAAAGTTGCTACAACAGTATCCCAGAAAGACTTTGTCTTTCAAAAAGCATTTTGCTGCACCCCAGTTTTGTGACACTTTATGCTTCACACTACAAAAAAATGTCACTCTGATAAACAGCTGTATAACCTTCTCATTATTTCAGACATTACAAATGCAGAAAGCATATAGAAAATAAAAGTAGTTAAGGGAAACACAACGATATATCTGCTTTCGAAAGGAAGAACTACACAGCATGAGGTAAAAGAATCATTGCTATTTGATTTTTAGGGCCAAGGATCAGTCCCTGGCATTTTTTATTTAACAGCAGAGATGTTGTCTTAGTCACTGTCCTTAGTTAGGTTACCTACTAAATTACATCGATTTAATGTGCAACCAAATTATCTATCCCTAGTCCAGTATTGATTCTTCTTATTTTCTTTCTGCCAAAGAAAGTAGGAATGGTCAAAAAGGGTTCTGAATTGAATTCTTTTTGTATATTTATAAATGTTTGTTGCTGTTGGTGTTATTATGATTATTTTTCATTGTACTCACCAAATGATTTGCCTCAAAAATGTTGAGTACAAGACAGCCTTCAACATTTCTTTAGCAAAAGATTTTGATGAAGAACATTTTCCGTGAACCTTCAGTGCATGTGAAATCTTCCCCATAAAATAGTTAAAATTGTCCTGTAATCCAAAATAAAGCTAAAAATTCTTCCTCCCCACCCCTCTCAAAATGAAAGGCTCTTTCATCCTTTCATACCATAATATATCCATCTTTCCATCATATCTCCTGAGCCAGTGCCTTTTCATCCATCACTCCTCACATCACCTTCCCACAGCTCACAAGGTCTGTGTCACACATGTGTTAGATGCCCCTGCCTTGTTCACAGCAGCCTGGACTGGGTGCCCAGGTGCTTATCTGACTAAGTCAGGACAGGTGCAGGACCTTGGTGCACACTTTTCCTAACTCTAGACAAAAGTCTGAGCACATGCACAGTGCAGAGGTGCGCAGCATGTGAAAGGCTCGACAGTGTAGTAGGCAACACCAGTGTCTCACCTTGTAGCTATCTCTGGATTTCAGGGTTCCTGAAAGCTTTGGCCTGATTATCCATTATCAGGTCAAAGAATAGGCAGATTTATACAAAAACAAACAGCACTGAAGATACTCTAGAATATAGTAATGTCTGAATCAGCTCAACAGTTGGCACTAAAGCTTATGACACAGGCAGTTCACTACAAAATATTGTTGTGCTATGACATAGAATGGGGCCATGTCTTGGGGTCAGGTACCATCTGAAGGGTTGCAACGAATAACATAGGACCCAAGGTCTGAAAAAGCTCAATGTAGTGATTTATGTGTCTTGCAAGAGAAAATAGGCCTTCCAAGTATAATATCATCTCTGTCATAAAAACTGCTTTTCTAAATAGTCTGATATTCCTTCTACTTCCTTGTGGATGTATCAGAAACTATGTTGCTGAACAGACACTAGAATTCTAAAGTAGACAGGTAAAATTTTAATTCCATTATTTTCTGGTGTGATATTTGTAACAAGCTTGCAACAAGGAAACAAATCTCTCACTTCCCATTTACTATACTATATTATTGTTCTTTGCTGCTTCAGATTAAGTATGTATGAACTAACAGATCAGGTTTTCATCTTTTTCTTTTCCACTTGGGTCAAGGAAATCCCAAGCACAAATAC
>NW_010137788.1:0-7446 GCF_000699245.1 Pterocles gutturalis
GCTCTCCGCGTTTTTCTTTTTTTTGGGGGGTGCAGGGGGGAAGATTGTGCTTTCTCGCAGATCACAGTTCTTGTGTGAAGCTTTCTCACCGAGGACGACGGTGAGCTGAGGGAAGAAAGCTCTGAGGTTCGGCCGCTATTTTTGGGTCCATGTGCTTGTTCTTACTTAATTTCTTCTCCGAAGGAAGGCCTCTGAAACCTCCTCAGAGTTTTTCATTGAGGGTTTTAAATTCTGTGGATGTTGGGTTTTTGGTGGTTTGGGGTTTTTTTTCAGCACTTGAAAAACATTCACCTGCAGACCGCTTCTAAAATAAATGCTAATGTGTTTGTATCTCTCCGGTTATAGTGTGAAGAAAGATAGTTTATGGTGCTTGCCTACCCACCCTGTGAACAAACAGGTCAGAAGTCAAAATAAGTGGGATTGATATTGCAAGTAACTTGAGAAAAGGAATTTCAACGTATAATATGCACTGTCATTCATACAGATGTGTATTTAACCTAGTTAAACTCAAAATGTTGGTAGCATAAAGAAGTTTAGTCCATTTTCCTTTGCAGGCAGGAATTCCTTTTGCTTGAAGTAAGATGTAGAAAGTGATCCTTCCAATGCTCCTGTGAGTCCCAGTATACTTAATTGGGCATATAAAATACATATTTTTTGCTGTTTCTTGTTTCAGGATGATGTTGTTTTAATAATGGAATGCAATTGCTTTTTGATAATTAAAATCTTTTCAATGTTAGCAAGTTAGTTACATTACAACTCTCTTCAAACTGTGGAGTGAATGAACTTCTCTCTGGTATCTGCAGATTTCAGTGAATGGGCAAGTATGACTGTATTGCCTGGTATGTGCGTGAGACTTAGTTCTGAGTGTAGCTTAAAGTAAACACAGCCCCATGCTTCTAACCAGTTATGTGAAATCTTGCAGAGTCTTGCACAATTCAGATAGCAAAGTTGTCAACCGTGTCATGACTTCATGCAGACACGGAGTGTAAGGTATCCTTCCAACACAGAGGCTGTTGCGTACATCAGGATTTACAGATTCTTCTCTGATGAAATTGTTCTGA
The DNA here is from genome assembly GCF_000699245.1 of Pterocles gutturalis. Lineage (NCBI taxonomy): Eukaryota > Metazoa > Chordata > Aves > Pterocliformes > Pteroclidae > Pterocles > Pterocles gutturalis. The sequence continues at coordinate 1,062 of NW_010137788.1, forward strand.
TTGCCAATGGGATAAGATTGTATGAGGAATGTCTTCAGAGATGTTCCCTTACCTAATATGCTCCCTGTCAAAAAAGATTTTTGAAAAGAGAAATCATCTCTGATGAAGACAAATCCCAGTACCAGAGAAGCACATGAGAAAGTCAACAGACCAAGATTTCTATTTCCCCTTTACAAACAGATGCAGCAGAAAATATTTCCGCATTCATCATGGGTGTTCTGAAGTGTTAATAGTATAACCTCTTAGTATAACCTCACCTCTTAGAGGTGAGGGGGAGGTGACCTTGTGGGGCAAGGTAGTAAGGCTATAAGTCCTTCCTTAGCAAGGGAAAAGAACAGGATTTGCTACTTCAACTTCATTAGCAAGGGGACTGAGGCCTTCACATTCCTCACTACTTCTTATCAGTGAGGAATATAATTGCGGTCTTTTACAACTGAAATGTTTGAGACAAGCCATTTCTTCACGAGGTCTTCAGCAGACAATCTCTTTTCATCCCTTACCAGGGCCTTTGTAACAGGCAGTTGCAGTCTTGTAACAGACCATTTTCTTTTTCATCCCTTACACTGACCTCAGAATAGATTGGTGCTGGCAACTGCTGAAACAGCAGAGCAGCCCTGAACAGCCATGGGCATACTCCCCTGTCAGTATGGAATAATTAGGAGATGGGAGTCAGGATAGATCATGCCAGGCTAACTTGAGGTTTCTGTGCCAAAACGACTGGTTTCTGAAAATGAGAAAGGCAGGAACGTTCTCCTTTTATTGTTTGTCTGACACTTCTAAGCTTGCCATCTCCCGCTAGCCGCCTCTTTCCTTCTCAACCCCTGTGGGGCACAAGAATTTTTGATATGGGGATTGTCAGTACTTGGAGGTACTGAAAGGCTTTTTGGGGGTGAAGAGCTGTCTGGCCAGGGACATGCAAAAATAAAGGATGAACAGAAATTACAGGAAGCCTAAAAACACATTTGAATTCTAGAAAACCTTTCTAGAGGATATGAACATGTAAGCAGCCTTAGCGTCACTATGCATGTTTCATGTCACCTTTGGGTTTGTCTGACATAGCTACATCTTAGGTTTACTTAGATTTACTAACTTTTCATCGCAAGATCTGTAAGTTAAACTGTATATTTTATATTTTACGTGTAGTGCAGAGTGATAATAGGCTCGCACTATTATGCACACAGACATGCACACAAACATACTTCATGGACTCATCAGCAGTTAGAAGAAAAATGCCTACTTTAATGTCATTAAAACCGCCTTTGTTTCTTGCTGAAGCAGCCTGTATCCATTATAGAACCTGATGTTGCATCTCTGGCAGAAACATCCAGCTGTACAGAGGAGCTGCCAGCACTGTGTTTACATGACTGTGGTCGGGTCTATGCTGTAGGCGTATGTGGGACTGTTTAGTGTGCATTAGCCCCAGCCTGCCCATTGCTCTCATTTCCTTGGGCAATGGGAGATGGTGAACATGTAACTACATGTAGGCACTGTGGGAAATGAGCAGACTGGCACCTGAGGCTGAAATCCATCATCATCAGCATGGCAATATAGACATACCCCTTCTAGACAAGAGAAAGTTAGTGGTAGCAAAACACGAGGCAGTTCTTGAGGAGAACCCAGAATTTTCATGTAGTGTCATCTTGTTGATGGAATGAGATTTTATGAGGAGTCTCAACTAATTCAGGGCTTCAGGCACTAAGACAAAACCACTGAATCCTTTCACATTCCTTAAGGCTTTCCCTTTTTGTTGTTTCAGGATGCTCACCGGAACCCCAAGTGTTGTTGCCCAAGTGTTCCTTCTTCTAAGCATAGTTCTTGTCATTGCCATTGCAGTGATTCAAATAAATCAGCAACAGATCCTCTCCCCGGGGCTTAAGGTAAGTCTTGGAAGACCTAAGGATGGAGAATATTATGTTCTGAACGGATATTTAATAATGTTCTTTTCTAAACTGATTTTTATGGGATGATTCAAATGAGCTTACAGCCATAAATTCATGTTTAATCACATCTTCATCATGGGAAAACTGAAGCTGAGAGAAAAAGAGAATTGGTCAACATTGCAGAGTCAGTGGCAAAGCAGGAAAAGTATTTCTTGATTCCCTGTCTGTGATGCCTATCACACAATGTCTTCTCCGAGACTGAAAGGCGAAACGAGGAGAATGTGCCACTGCTTTTTTATTTTTGCCAGAGATTGGAAGTAATTTTAAAATAATTTTGAAGTGGGAAATACCCGGAGTTTACATTCTGCCCCCAAGCACAGCTGGGAAGTTTATGCTGAAATTTTTGCAAACTGTCCCTGTGTATCAAAAGCATTTGGGCTGGAAATGTGCACTTTATGATTTACCACATGTTGGGACTTGCTGGATATTAACAGAAGCAAAGTAGCTTCATGAGAAGGGGCAGAGTGAACTGGAAGAGAGAAACAGAAATACTCTGGAATTCAGGCTTTGCCTTGTGCTGCTGGAGTATGTGTGCAGATCCTTCAATGAGAGATGTACACAACTGAGGACAAAGCTGTAGAAATTAGCTTTCTAGAGAAGCTGTGGCATTTTGAGTTCTCCGTTTTTTCCCACGACAGCTACAAGCATATAAACCATGTGAGATCCTTCTTTGAAATCCTTTCTAACCTTTCCCTCTGCGTGCGTATTTAACAGGCTAATGTCTCATTACACTTCATGGGTTTATACACGCCTTTGGCTTTGTCTGAATCATCTCTTGGTGTATGAGTCAGACAATGGGATAAAACTGTATTCTGATACCAGTTTTATGTGCTTATGTGGTGTGGCAGGGTGTGCGCCCTGGGATCTTGCATGGGGACATAGTGCTTCAAGTTTACTCCTTGTTGTGCTCCAAATCTCTGCTTGCAGCAGCCTTACATCCTGACAATTTTCATGCAAGCCAAGACTGGACTGACATGTAGGCTGAAGCCACTATCTAAAAGAGCCTGTGCATCACTTGTGTTTGTCATTAGTTCAGTTTAACATTCAGAATGACAAAATTGTCTGCCTTACTCTTTGGGCAAACATCGGACCCACCTTGACCATGTGGAGCTGGGTTAGGTGGGGAGCCAGGTGTCCTGAATCATGACAGCTTCCTGGCTGGTTCTGGAGGAAGACTGGAGGTTCCTCTGCTAGGTCGCTTGGCTTTGGATTTCTTTATGGGCTATAAGCCTGCCAGTGCAGAAATCCCAGTTCATATGGAGGACCATATGTTCGATTCCTGAGATGCTGAGTAGTTGTCAGTGAATGATTAACACTCACAAGAAATAATTATCTAGGAGCAGAGGGAGGACCTTGACATGCCAGTGTGAAACCCTCCAGTACTGAGTTGATATGATGGAGCCTGGAAATGTCAGTGTCCTGGAGTTAGCGGTTGATTAAAATTAAATATGGCAATAACAGGATGAAAAGAGACTTATTATTTGTAAATTGCCTTCTTTTTCTTCTGCCTCTTCTCCATGAAACCAAAACAGCTACTTAAGGATAACTAGAGTTTGTGTTTTCTATGGCATAATAGCTCTTTCCCAGGATGCATGTTGAGAGCATCCAGGTTCATTCCTTTGTGGCACAGGTGGTAAATTATCTGCTATGCCACTGATATTTTAAAGTGTTGTTGCAAAATTAAATATTTTGTTTCCTTGGTGGTTGGATTATCTGAAGATTCAGCCAGTGATTTGTAAAGCAAGGACCAGCCCACGTGCATGAGGCTGAGGTACTGAAAGAACTCAGGACTTACTGGCACACACTGGGAAGTCAAAAGAGTGATGAAGAAAGCACAAACATCCTTAGTGACATATTTGGTGATGATGCTAGCTCTGAATGTAATGAGCCTTTGTACCAGTCAGAAAAAAATTCTCTTTGTCTACTGATGTTTTGTGAGCCCTAAAGAGAAAAACCCCTCCGTTCATGACTGTGTTTCTTTAATTTGCCTCTCCAGTTCTCTGTGCTACACAGTTTTCTACGCCTAAATTTTGCATGTCTCTTTTGGGTCTTAGGAAGTGTTTTGCCTTGTTTGTGGATGTTATACTTGATTAAAAGTAGTTCAGACCTATGTAGCTGAACTAAGGCGTGCTTCTGGCATGGATCCACTTTTGTGGCCTCCATCTTCCCTCTGACTGCCTTAGCTTGTTAGCTTCTCATGGCAGTTTTCCAAAATAATTGGAAGGCAGGTGAGTCATCATAACTGTGCCTGCTTTAAGGGCTTGTGCATCTGCACATCCTCCTATGGGAATGGTATTCAGGCTGAAAAGGGGCTTGTTCTTGCCTCCCTGTTGGGGTTGCTGTTCTTCAGGATGTACTTGCAAAGCCATTCATATGAATATCCCTTATCTGTTTGGGCCACAACCAGATTGGTTGAGTGAACAGCATGAAACTGCCTCTGAAACAGTATAGGTAGTTGTCACTCACAGAGGTAGCTGTGTGAGCAGGAGGTACCCTCTTGCAAGAGAAGGACAAACAGTTGATAGGGGAGGGTGTAGTTGTCTCTTTAGTCAGCTCAGCTGCAGCCAAAAAAAAAAAAAGTATGAATGCACCTTTAGAGACACGAAGTCTGGTTTATTGTTACCTTGCTTTTTATTTAGTTTCTGGTAAGTGTGTACAGTAGTCACAGTATTCTGCCAGTCCCAAGAAGGAAAGTGGTACGTGTACTTCATGCTGTAGGCAGCATGGTCACCTCTGTGTTGGAGGTACACTGGGCAACAGTAAGCCCAAAAAGAAGCATTTTCCTTTAAGCGACTGGTTTTTAAAAAAATTTCTTTCTTCCTTCCTTCTACTGGACTAGAAACCAGAACTCTGAAGCCTTTCTGGGTTACTGTTGCCTCCCTGTCTTGTCTGACTAATCTAGTCCATTGACCAGATGGTAGAGTTCTTGGGTATTAGGAAACCACCAGGCCTTTCTCTCTTTCCACTGGTGTTTGGGTAGAGGAGATGGAAATCCTCAGTGGGAAGGTTGAAGTAGAGGGCAAAGGAGGGAGAAAAAGTTGTTCTGTTCTTCAATAGCTGCTAGCCCAGAATAAGGGTTTACCTGTGCTCTCAAGTCCCACGCAGTGTGTTTCAAAGCAGGAAGGTACTGCTTGTCCTTGAAGGGCAGCCTAAAGTGACCTGGCTTGCAACTTGCACAGAAATGTAATGTCACTGGAGAATTTTAATTCAACCAGTTTGTCTTAGGCAACAGGCTGAAACAAGGCACGTAGAATTCTCTCACCCTCTTAAAATGCCACATCCTCTGTCATTTCTCATTTTTTAATTAAAGATTAATCTTAGTCCTAACATCTGGCACACTTCTCACTGACCACAACTTCATGAGGCTGCGTGGGCCCGTTCACACAGAGTGAACTTACACAAGTTCTGAGGAGCTTTAAGAGTCGCCCTGAAATAGGCCCAAGAATCCTTTTCAAAAACAAGCATCTCTTTTAAAGGGAACAAGAGGCTGTATAGGAAAAATAGGAGGAGGAGGAAGAAAATAAAATTGTCAGTCGCACATTGGTTCAGATAAGTGTACCACTACTCTTTGTGATAGAAATCTGTTATTTTCAGGAAGGAGGCTGGGAAATACAGGGGAGGATGGAAATAGTTCAAAAGGCCCCACAGTTAGCTGAGGGGCTATGCTTCCATTATCTTCTGTTATCTATGTACTTCCATTACGTTCGGTAGCTAAGTTAAAAGCTTATGGTTGGCATTTGGAGCTGACAAGATTAGATTAATTAATAGCCCTTGAGCAGATTGACCGTTACTGTATTATGTGCCTCCAGAGGGTTCATCTCTCTTTCAAGGAGGGGGAATACACTCAAAGTATGTTTGCTACAGTAGTTACCTGAACAAAACCTGATGGCGTAGTGGTTTGATAGTATCTGCCGAGCCTTTCATCTTTTAGTTGATCAGGGTAGATGTCGTCTGGATAAATATAAATGAAATTTCCATTATCTTAACAGTCCTCTAGGAAACAGACTAGACTGGTATTGCTGGTAGTTCTTTAGGCCCCACAAGTCTGTAGGATTACAGTGGAAGCTGGGAACTAATGAGGTGTGGAAGCTGAATGGTTTGCCACACAAAGCAGTGATCTTTCTTGGTCAGTCTTGAGGCTCCCCAGGGAGGCAGCTGGATGAAATTTATCGGCCTGCTGCAGGGGCTTTTACTGCTTTGCAGCCAGTTGGAGTCTCTCATTATTCAGTATTGTCAGGCTCCTGGGCATCTGTTGTGGTTTTGAACCCAGCTAGCGGCAAACAAATTCCACACAGCTGCTCTCTCAACGTCCCCTCCCCCGGGGATGGGGGAGACAAAGTGGTAAAGGGAAAAGAGACTCATGGGTTGAGATAATAACAATTTAATAACTAAACTACAATAAAATTGATAATGATAATAATAATAATAGTAATAATGGAAATAAT
>NW_010137789.1:0-5369 GCF_000699245.1 Pterocles gutturalis
AAACAAAACAAAACAAAACAAAAAAATAAAACCCAACATTTCTAAGAAGCCTGTGCTCATGTGCCTACATGGAAATATGCACATACAAACTTGACTCCTCAGAGCATAAAGCCAATGGAAACTGCAGCATGAAAAATTGTATATGTCCTACACTAAATGCTTTTGTTAATCCTCTGCCTATTCAATTAATGTCTCAACTATCTCAAAGAATGAGAATATATTAGTAGATCCTTCATTTACTTTCATTAAACTGATTGTAAAAATAAGGATCAAAAAATGGCCAAAGAAAGGAGAATAAACCATGAGCGCATTTCAGTTCATTTGCCCTCAAAATACCATCCATCAAACTCTTCATATTTATTTATTTTAATATCACTACCCACACACACTCTAAAGCTTAAAAAAAATTCTTTGGAAATGTGCCTAAGCTTATCTCTTCAAAGGTATGAACAAGCAGGAAGGATAAATTTTTAGCAGCAGCACTTTGAAATTCGTGTTGCAGAGAATGGTTTGTGAAGCCTGAGAGTATGCCATGCAAATGACCTTTCCTTTCTTCCAAGTGATTAAAATATAAAAGACCCTTAAACTGTATCAGTTTTGGCAGTGACTGTCTCAAATACCTGGATTTAATCATCAACAAGACGCTTCTCTCATTCTCTTTTGTTGTACACTCATTTCATTGTTTGCTGATCCTATTATAGAAATTCTGCAATTCAAAAGAGAAAATTCAGAACTTCATCTCCTAAAATGTCTTTTTTCCTTCTCCCTTGCCTTAAAAACATCCAAAACTCACATTAATCCCAAAACTGGAAAAGCTGATAATATCTATAGGTTAGAGAGAGTAAAAAGGAAGAAAACAGGAGACGTGAAACAATCTAAGATTCGCTGCCAAGTAAATTCAGAATGTTTGCATTTCATCACACATCTTTTCATTTGATTGTGTCTAACCTTTCATATGTTTGAAAAGTTAGAATAATAGAAACATCATCTAGCAATAGCTGCATTAATGGATAACATGTATTTCACATAGACTAGAGATGACTTATATTGTTTGTAAAAATGTTATTGCATATATGGGATTAAGAAATTCTTACTTGAAAGGATTACCAAAAGTTACATGGAGCATTGCATTAAAAATACTGCCTAAACACAAGCATATCTAAGGCTGCTTTGTATTGCTCCTGCAGTTAAACTGAGGCCTTATTATTCTAGTTACCAAAACATAACCACGAGTCTTTCTCACCCTCCAAAATAGGGATTATTTTATCCCTGACCAAGCTCATATTATAAGAATAAATACATAAATCAAATGAATTATAGATTTGGCAAAGAATCAGGAAGTCTTAGAGGATCTGCAAAGAACAACAAATTGCTGGTTAAAAAAAGTCAGTCACATACTTGTATCACATACATGTTTTGACAGAACAAACACAGTAAATACTTCCTTTTTTGTAGGATTTGCATCTTTTCTACCTGTTCTTAACTTGGAATTCAGTTCTTCCCACATTTAGACATGCAGGAATAAAGACCTCCATAAAACTTTCAATCTTTTGCACACTAAAAAAGAAAAAGGAAAAAAAAAACAAACCACAATTAAGCTCTAAAAAACAAATGTTAACTCCACAACTTCTTACTTGAATATACTTTGAGAATAGAAACAGCCATTTATTTTAATAACTAAAATGAACCTTTCAGCTTCTTCTGCTTCTCCTAGGAAATCAGCAGCCCAAGCAAGGAGTAACTAACTCTGCCTGGCATTGCACCTGCCATAGGTAAACATCTGCAAGTAGATGCTCTCACAAATGAGCAGGAACACGGTAATAACTCATTGCTACAGAAGGCAGCAGTTCTTCACTCCCTGACCTTCTCCATTCCATCACACATCTGTCCGTAAATTAGATTAGATGCAGCACTTCTCCATAACGAGATGTTTTCAGGAGGTTGGAGGGTATCTGTTTGAGTGCTGGGATGGGCTAATGAACAAGTCTGTTTCAAAAAATAAGGAGGTGCCACCTCTACATTTTGCTTGGATCTATCTTTGCCACCCCTAAAGACAACTGCTATGTCAACACAAAACTAAAATCCCATTAAGAAATCAGGATGTTGTGATAAAACGCTTCTGAAAAAAAGGAGCAGCAGCAGCAAAAATCTCTACTGGCAGATGGACTGAGAGCTTTGATTTGAATGTGCAACTTAGAGAATGGAAGATAATTTGCATGCCTAAAACACTGATATTAAATTATTTCCTTTAAGAGCTAGATACTTTTAGAAGAGAAGCTTACTGAGGATGGCAAGGAGCAATAATTAAACAGACAGGAAAAACGTGTAATACAGGAAATCATCTGGGTAACAGCAAACAATGATTTAACTACTGATATAAACAAAAAATAGTATCTACAACAACACTACAAACACTAACATTGTTAATAGCTGTGCTTACCTCTCCTGGAAGCCAGCTTGCTTGCTTCCTCTCACTTAAAGCCCCACCTGCATCACTGTATTAATGGTTAACTGTTGCTGCAGACACAGGGCAAAATGCCTATGCACACAAGACCCCTCTTCCCTCGCACAGCGACAACAGCAGAACTTGACTTTTCAGAAAGGAAGGAGCTTTCAACTGCCATGCCTCACCATGCACCAACCATACAGTCCTCTTATAATGGACCCCGTGGAGAAAACAGGGCAATGAAACTAGAAAAGGTGAGACACACTTCCAACCCTTTTAAGGACCCCAGACATAAGTGATAACAGTCACGAGTGCAACCACTTCAGTTTGTTTAATTTTTTAATGCCAGGCAATAAAGCACGTGCTTCACTGGACCACATGAATCTGATCTAATACCACACTGCAACCTAAAGGGGCAAGCTCCTTCCCCTTACCCTAAGTAGTGTGTTACTGCTGCTCCCCTTCTATTAGTGCAAGCATTTGTGCAGCCACATGGTGAGCTTATCACAAAACTGATTTATCTGGAACTAAGCGAAAAAAAATATAAAAACTGACTCATTTTCAACCAGCATGGTTCCTTGCTCCAGCATACTGTGTGATCCCTTGGCAACATCCCAAAGGACAGGGCAAAAAGCATGGCAAAGGATGAAAGGAAAGGCAGGGTCTCTCTTTTCAGTAGAAGCCTGGCTTAAAGACACCGACATCAGAGGCGTGGCATTAGTTAAACACTCTGAATGGAAATTCTAGCCATGGACTGTACATTTTCTATCCTCAACTAAAATGTAATGAAAAAAAGGCCAACATTTCCTTAGTAATTAAAATCAGAGATACTTGGTTCAGTAACGCATCTTTGATTACAGAGGAGGGCTTTTGATTTTCTTCAAGCACATAAGTTTACTGAACCGAAAAGCAACACTGTTCTTGTCATTCTAGAGGTGAAACTTGGTACAAATGGTGCACAAAACTGAGAGCCTGCCTTGGAGACCAAAATAGTAGCTCTGCAGCCAGTGCTCCAAAACATGAAAGCAATGGCTGGGTAAGCTAGTGAATGATTCATAGGTGGGGAGTGAATTAATCAGTGGAAAAACCTCAGTGCATAAAGTAGAGAAACTAAAGGATCTGCAGTTTGAATTGTTAATTTCATTGTTTTTTCAATATATTTTCATGGTACAGCCAGCCAATCTTTCATATCTCTCTGAGGCATTACCATTGCTCAGCGTTCTTCAAGGAAACTAACCACATCTGAACTGCTTTAGTTTCATATAATTAGGATATGTTTACAAAGCTTTTCAATTTCATTATTGACCAAAAAGCACAATCTAATTTATTCAATTCTATCTCTTCTGTAGTCATGTTTTTATGTGTATTCAAGACGAACATGACAATTTATCATGCAGATGTGGTTATGCAAAACTGCATCTATTTCTACCATAAGAGGGTGGGGGTGAGGGAAGCTATGCCTTTCAGCACGAAACTTTAATGCGGAAAAACACGGTTTATTTTAAAATGTCATTCCTATGACATTTTTGCCTTTTTTGGAGATGTGTGGCTTGTTTAAAAGATACAAGTACTTTGGAGCCCACAGTTCCCCAGGGAAATGGAAATGTGAGTCCAATTTCTTGCAGTTGCATAAAAGCACAAAAACTCAAGCATTAAATCTTAACTTTTTGTTTGATTATTGCTTTGGGATCCTTACTCCTTAAACAACTTCCTTTTCTAAAACATTCTACCAACTAGACTTCCCATTAAACAAACCCCACGTTTTACTACTGGACTTGCAAAAGCTGCAATGAAGAAGTATTCTCAAACCTTGTGGCTGATTTGGATTGCTAATAAAAATCCTTAATCATTAAGATTGGAAATGTCACAAAACCTGCAATTACACCAACTCTGCTTGTAGATGCTTGATTGCAACGGAAATGGAATTCAGGAGTTATTCAACAGTACATAAGAATTTAATTAAATCCTTCCAATACTTGACATTATAGATACTCATACCACTGACTTTTGATCACAGAATTTCTTACATTTCAGCTCTCTGTGTCTTGAATGGAAGTTCAGTTACATATTCAGTATTAAACATGAAAGAAAACAGGAAGAATTACTAGTATAAGTCTGCCTTTGAAAAGGATGCAAAATAAATGTACAGACATTATTGAGCTCTACAACATTCACTTGTGCAGGACTGCTGCAATGCCACTACTTGTATAATGAAAGATAATATCTTTACGGAAATGCACGCGTTTGAAACTACTGGATAGCTATATCCCTATTTCCTCCCATTCTCTAACTGCTGTTTCTCCTCTAGAAAGCAGCATCTTCAACCTCACAGCATCCCCCCAACAGTCAGTCCAAAATAACCAGCAGCTTAAGGCACTGTACCAATCTACACGTTCTTCCCACTCTATTGGCATTTTGGTCTTTAGTGCAGAACGGGCATGGTTTTCTGCCTTCTCCCTCCAGTCTACACACAGGTTTTCTCCACATCTTTGCCCCACTCATTCTGATTCAAGAGCTAACAATACAAGAGTGGCCTTGGTTTCTCCCACAACTTTAATCTGACCGGTCCAGTACAAAGGTGTTTCTAACTGTAGGAAGTTCCCATTTTAATAAATGCAAGTTTCTAGCAGTCTCACTATAGAACACACATGAGAGATAACATGAACAACTCAGACCACAGGGGTAAAAAGGCCCCTAAGAATGCTCTGCAAGACTATATATAACCTATATATCAACCAAAAAGGGCAATTGTTTGTGGAACATTTGCATGATACCTATTGCTTTTTTGTCTTCTGAATTGCACCACCATGTATAGTATACAAAATTGAACTTCTGTAAGAGGCAGAAAAAGATTGTTCTTATCCTGTTAAAAATTAAATGGCAGGATGTTAATGCCCTGTCGTGGGTTAAAGACTGCTTAAAG
>NW_010137790.1:0-4631 GCF_000699245.1 Pterocles gutturalis
GTCCCTGCCCATGGCAGGGGGGTTGGAACTAGACAATCTTTAAGGTCCCTTCCAACCCAAACCATTCTATGATCCAGCACGCTGGTGAAGACTGCAGGAACTGCAGACAGTCAAATGCATATAAGACAAAAAGGGTACCAGCTGTACCCTGAGCACTTTACTGGTGTTTATATCCAAATGCCCATAACAGATTTAAGAGTCCAAAGTTCATTACTGTTTTATGGTAAAGAATCTTATGTTTCTGCGTAGTTCAATTGAAACTATTATTTTACAGATGCTGCCTTAAATTTAACCATCTGAGGCCCCACCTGAGGCTGCTCACAGCCTAACAAAAGCACAGAATGAAGCAAAAGTAGAAAACATTCAACACGTCCACCAGTGGCCTGAAAATTTTTCAAGGAAATCAGGACATTATCCTGATGACTGAAAAAAAAAGAGGAGCCATCATATGAAAGATTCTTAACAAACACCAGCATATTTCTATATAGGCCAGAACTCTAAGCCACGATGTCCTGCAGAGAAAACAGCAGCTACCACAACCCTTGAGGCCATACCTACACACCTAGAGTGCCTTGAAGGGATATTCTGGAAGCAACTGGGGCTTCAGCAAGGAGTCCTGTTAGTCACAGAAAGCTGGACAAAAACAACACAAGATCTCCATAAGCTGCCATCTTTCAGAACAAACAGAGTCTAATAAATCATAGGTCAAATCACAACAATGAAAATAAACGTTTCTCCTAGGAAAGTCAGCTGAGTTCAGAACAACCTTATTACTGGGGAGCAATACCAGAAGTGCAGACAACCGATGCAAAATATCTATAGGGTCTCCATATGTTGTAATTACAGAAATCTTCAGTTAACCTTCCACTCACCTGAGCTTAACCTGACAAGACCACTGGCCACTGCAATACTGTCCTCTCTAGCATGAGACAGAACACGCAGCCAGAGCCACTGTCTCAAGAGAACATCGGGAAAAAAGGGCTAGGCCCACATCCTGAAGTGAGACACATATGTCTAACTCCTTCGCAATTAAGCAGTTGAACTGAGGCACTCAATACTATGCTGGCTGAATTGTAAACAGAAATTTGGGTCCTCAGTATTTACATCAAGAATACAATAATCCATCGGGTGCAATGAATGACCATTACTCTTACAATACAATACCCACAGCTCTATTTCCCCCTTCTGGAATAAGACACATTTCCAAACCACTGCCACCCATCAAAGAAAGTGCCCAAGAGAATGTTAATTTTCATATCCACATTGATAACCTAGGGACTGTATTACATCACGCAGGGTCTAAGACTATTTCTGGTGTTAAGGCATTGATGCTGAAGTTGAGAGAATGCAGTACTATAACAAGGTATACTAAGTTTCTTGAACTTCTAAATTGCTGCATGTTACTACTGAGCACAAAGCATCACTTCTGCGGAGGTATCCCCAGCTGGTGTCAGGGGATCTGACAGAGCTGTAAATAACACAGTTGCTGAACTGGAGAAAGCTGGCATATGCCTAATGTCTTGGTGTATATTTGGTAAGCCAGTGCTACAGACTCAGTGTCAACATACAAGCTTCATCCATGTCGCAAGACTGTGCGGTAACTCCACGGGCCCCGTGGGTCTCATCCTTACCATGGTAAGTCTGGAGAAAGAGACAGGCACCTCCCCGAGGGAACAATCTTAGGAACAGCATCCCAAACAGTTTGGTCCCAGAGGTGCACAGAGTGGTGCTGGTCCCTGGCACTGACCAAGAGGCTCACTGCAACCCCAGACACCTGAGCCAGATGAGGCCTTCGTGGCTTTCTCAGACCCTCTCCTGCACAACACAGGCACCTGATCCCTTCACTTGCTAAATTTAAAAGAACAGCAAAAAGACCACTTACCAGGAATGCATCACTCTCTAAGCAATAAAGAAACTTCACATATGGATCAAAGATGGAATTCAAGCCTCCCAAGTCTCACAGCAATGGACATAAAGACATTACTGCTTTAAGCAAAAAGGAAAGGATACAGAATAATGCACCATGCAGAGGAAAATCTGCTAAGCAGAAAGTGCTTCGTCTCTGCAGAGTGGCTGGAGGCGTAGACACGTCCCTGAGCACATTATAGCTTGTGCTGTAACCCACTCCTCCCTCCAAGGATGAGGGAGCATCAGGCATTGAGTCCCTACAGGTACTGCCAAGGGAAAATAATAATGTGGCCTGCAGTGAGGAGGAGTGTGTATACTGACACTGTCAATGTTCACTCAGAATGTCACCCACAGAAAGACACAATTATTTATTGATGATAACAAAGCTGCCTAAAATAGACATGAATTCCTACTGTTACATTTACACCCAGAAAAAAAAAGCCTTTCATATTTTCTTTTATTCCTTTTCAAGAACAGTTCAGAATAATGTGTTTACTATTACGCTGTCACAACTGTAAATCTAATGACTTAAAAAAGGCACAGTACAAGAGGGAAGATTAAAAAAATAAATCAGTGAACTACTGAGGAAAGGAAATTTTAAGATCTTCCAGACCTTCTAAACTTGTTTATAACTCATCAGCATACTCCACTGACCTTTGAAAATTATAAATTTAAAAAATCACTGAAAACTTGGTAAAAAAAAATATAAATATTACCACTGGTGTCAGTAGGCATGTCAGAAGATCCTCAGAATATTTTTAGGCCCTCATGAAGTTAAATATTATTAACATAATACACCTGTAAGGATGAAGCCAGGTAATAACTATAGGACTATATAAGTATTAGAGACACCACATAAAAGCACTGTACATACAGCATGGGTAGCCTGTGGGATCCAGAGCCATTGCGGATCCACCATATACAGAGCCTCTGCTCCCTCATACTGGTGCATCTGTCCCCCGTAGTCCCCAGCCACTCCTTATATCTGCAAGAATATAATAGAAAGAAAAGGCATAACAGGGTGCTTCAAGACCTGAGAGAAGATGGGACCACGTGGTTCAGGGTCTCCACTCCCCTACCCAACAACTCTGGGCTTTCAGTTCTCCATCATAAGAAGAAACTTCTAAAGTTCAATGGCCATAAGGGCACAGTGCAAAATGCTTGTGTTCAATACAGTTTTGAGAAGGCAGGGGACCACTGCTGAATGGATTACAGTTACAGGCTCTTGTTCTAACCTCTTCTGTAATGTTCATCATTGTAATTATATATTGTGATAAGCACAAAAGAGCTAGTGTGAATAAAATTGGATTTTTCAAGGAAGCAAAGATTGAAAGACTTGAAAGTAAAAACATTCAAAAGCCAAAAAGGAAGTTTTCTAGCCATCAGTTTTGTTGCCTGCTAAAATAAATTAAAATTCTAACATATTCCCCAACGTCCATCTCTGAGGTAAAGGGAAACAAAATACAGTTCCCAAAGTATGTTTGTGGCTGTATCAGCTAAAGGATCAAAGACTCAACTGGAAAATGGAATTGTAAGTCTTTGATGGACATGATCCTCAAAAAAAAAAAAAAAAGCAATAATCATTAATATGTCATGCCACTCCAACTTAATTTTGTGTGGAACACAAAATAAAACCATAGGTTAAAAAAACCCCAAAGTTCTGACACTAAACATTTGTTTAATAAAGACAGAAGTGTACATTCTGGGAACAAAGAACTTACATTAATCCAGCCAGCTCAGGGTTACATTATTCCCTTCTGTTAAACCACTTTCGTACGTTCTACCCACTTGCATCAACGTGCAATTTCATAACCTAATCATTAAAGTGTGCTGATTTTGTCTTCAGAAGGAAGGACAGTGGTAGTTTTAACTTTGCAGTCATGAAACCAACGCAAGGAAGTAAAATGGAGAAGTTTCATCAAAAAGGAGTATTCATTAAAAATGGCAACATGGGGATGTAAATACAGAGTTCCTGCTGGTACCGCTCGTACGATAAACGTGCTAAGAAACCCAGTAGTCAGATATGATTGCAACCAGCCTATAAATAGACACAATTCCAATTACATATATAAATAATGCCTTTGAAAATGATCCATCAGTCATGTTGTGTTCTGATTAAGGAGCCCTGCATGAAAAGTGTGAACTGAACAGAAATGCCCTTGAAATTTGCTTCCTCTCTTGCACAACACAACTACATGCTACCTCAATCTCCATCCAACTGAGCACTTTCATTCTCACTGAAATCAGTGGGAGACACTTAGCACTTTTCAAAAATAAGATCTAGTCTTGAATACACAGGCTTAATAAATTCATGATAGAAAACTAACTCACAGTCAGTCAGTTTTAACTTTTGCTAAACAAGTTTCTTCTACTTAGTAATTAAACCTTAATGTGGGGCTTTTAACCATAAATTTTAAAAGATGTCACATCCTAGGGTTCTGAAAGAGATGGCTTATGTGGTTGCTGAGCCGCTCTCCATCATATTTGAAAAATCCTGGCTGTCTGGGGAGGTCCCCGGAGAATGGAAAAAGAGAAATATTACTCCCATTTTTAAGAAAGGGAGAAAAGAAGACCCGGGGAACTACAGGCCGGTGAGCCTCACCTCTGTGCCTGGGAAGATCATGGAACAGATCCTCCTAGAAGCTATGCTAAGGCACATAAGAGACAAAGAGGTGATTCGAGACAGCCAAGGGCAAGATCTTGCCTGACCAATCTGGTGGCCT
>NW_010137791.1:0-1661 GCF_000699245.1 Pterocles gutturalis
GAGCGCACGCACAGCCCGCGCCCAGCCCGCTGCAGGGGAGCTGAGAGCTGCAAGCGTTTCCCCGTTTTCCAAATGTACCAGAGAAATCGGAACATTTGGTTTCCGTACAATTTATTCTCCCTTAATGAGCAGCACGTTTATTTTAATCTCCTCGCCCAGGCGGTTTTTCCCTGGTACTGCCTGAGAGCAGCAGCAGGAAGTATGAAGGAAATCAAAGCAGCACTTTGCAAGGTTTAAGTGCAGTAATTCACTCTCATTTTATGTGCTAAATAAACGCCCCGAAGAGCTTAGCAGCTGCCCAGTCACATTCAGGGGGATGTTTCAGCCCAACAGGTCAGCAGTGCTTTCCTTGTCCCCGTCAACTTCTACCACTGAAGACTCCTACATTAGGAGTGGATGTCTGCGAAGTATTTTGATGGCATTGATCTGTTTTGATCATACCGTTAACCTGTTCTTCCAGCACCTTAGCAGGCATAAAGCCTTTAGAAACTATTTCAGACCATCAGCCTTCAGAAGCTATTTCAAACCAGTACCGTGTTGGGTTGTGGAACCATGTAAAAAGTGCAGCAGATCCAAGAGCATTGCAATGTTTGGTAGGCAAGTTTGTTGTCAAGACTTTCATCTGAAAAAGTAGTTGTTACTTTGTACATTATTTAAATGAATATTTAAATTCAAAGGGCAATTAGATGCTTTTGGGGAAAAAACAGTTCCTAAACTAGCATATCAGAAATTCATATTAATTTAGTATGCATTCTCATCCATACTTTTGTTCCTCAAGTGGATGCTAAGATAAATTGATTTAAAGGGGGGAAAATTGACAGATACGTAATTCTTGTGTTCAATATTAAAGGCCAGACTGAATAAGAGCAAGTAAAAGGCATACCAGGAGAGCATGGAAGCCTGCAGAAGGCTATGGAAAGGTAGAGGGGAGAAAAATCACAGAAAAATGTGGACAATACCCCAAGAGAGTATATCTGAAGAAACTGCAGAAAATAAAGGGAAATCAAAGAAAAACACACCAAGAAAAAAAAGTTTAGGTTTTTTACCTTAACTGTCAGCAACTGTTGTTTAGGTTATGTGACAACCAACACAGCTTTACCAAGGGAAAATCATGCCTGACAAATTTGGTGGCCTTCTAGGACAGGGCCACAGCGCTCGTGGATAGAGGAAGGGCAACTGACATCGTCTACCTGGACTTGTGCAAAGCCTTTGACACAGTCCCATGTGACATCCTTGTCTCTAAGTTGGAGGGACACGGATTTGAAGAAGGACCACTTGCTGGATAACGAATTGGCTAGATGGCCGCACTCAAAGAGTTGTGGTCAATGGCTCAATGTCCAAGTGGAGACCGGTGACAAGTGGTGTTCCGCAGCGGTCGGTACTGGGACCAGTGTTTAACATCTCTGCTGGAGACATGTACAGTGGGATCAAGTGCACCCTCAGCAAGCTCACCGATGACACCAAGCTGTGTGGTGTGGTGGACACGCTGGAGGGAAAGGATGCCATCCAGAGGGACCTGGACAGGCTTGAGAGGTGGGCCAGTGCAAACCTCATGAAATTTAACAAGGCCAAGTGCAAGGTCCTGCATGTGGGTCGAGGCAATCCCAAACGCAACTACAGGCTGGGTGGAGATTGGATAGAGAGCAGCCCTGAGGAGAAGG
>NW_010137792.1:0-4203 GCF_000699245.1 Pterocles gutturalis
GAGCCAAGGGCTAACCCACCACACTAAGTTACTAGCGTTCTAAACCAGAAGAAAAAGTTTCCAAGGTATTTTCTGGCGTTTTTTGTTCAACAGGAAAACCTCAGCATTACAAAGCACACTTCGTGGTCTTTTTACTGAATTATGAATCACATCTAGAACGAACACGGAGGTTTAGAGGCTGAACTATTCAGAACAATTCTGAATGTTTATGCTCGTTCTTCTATTTCCTACTTAGCTGATAAAGGACTTTTTTTTGGATGTAAAGTAGAAGCTTTGTCGCAGTCGCTTATATTCTTTGTATCAATTTTTTTAAATTTGTTTTTTTAAAACAAGTACCCTTGAAGACATCTCTGAAAGGCAGCTAGAATTACCTGATTTGCTTGCCCTAGATCTATCAGTGGATCCAGCCTTTTGTTCATCTTTCTCCTTTCCTTCTTTTTCATCTTTTCCATCTCTTTCTGATTTCTTAGAATCATCTTTTTTCTCAGTCTTCTCCTCCTTTTTAACACCAACAGACCTAAAGGTAAACTTTGCTTTAATAGAGAACCTGGCAAAAACTGCTATATAACTACCCTGAAGCCAACAATATAAAAAAAAACCCCAACCCAAAACAAAAAAACTCAACAAAAAACCCTTCAAAAAATATTCAAAAAACCTACTCCCAACACCTTCCATGCTGCTAAGCCAATGCATACTTGTACACACGATTAAGAGTAGCAACCAGTACTAAGCTAAAGCTGACCAAAAGTGAGAAACAACAGATAATCCTTCTGAAATTTGAAGACTTCACATGCTAGAAGTCTTCTCTTCCACCTATAAGTAAGGTTCATGCTTAGCGTAGGGGGAAGAGGGCCTACCCACATAGAGGTCAAGCTCCACCAGAAGAGCTTTTGTAAACAAATACCTTAAACACTCGATGCAAGCAGGCCAGCCTGCCAAAGTATCTCCTTTGCCAAATCTTTCAAAATTTTATGAGAGAGCAAGAAGTGGTAAAGCAAAATGTCTCTTTCAAAAGAAACAGACTACTGGAAAAACAAATATTGAAGTATCGCTTCCTAACCATACAAACAGTCTATCAAAAAGACAAAATAAATCCCGGAAATATTTGGCAGCTAAAAGAGCAGACCAAGCCAGAGTCAGATCAGAGGATGAACGACTCTCATAAAAATAATGGTTTATCTAGAAATGAGTTGATGGGCTATGTCCTGATATAACTAACAAGTTTTGATACTAAATCCTAAAGAGCTCCATATTTCTGAACAGAGGGCCAATTAAGATGCACTTACTGCTGTAGAACACCAATTTCAATTTTTCAAGTATTACTCCTATTTCAGATGCAGTATGAAGCAGCAAATCAAGATTTATTACAGTTACTGTTCACTTTGGTCATGTGTCTGCATTTCAAATGAGTAGCCTTTAAACGCAGAAAAATACCAAAAAACACTTTACTTCTCAGATTTGGACTCTGCCGAATGGTGCCTGTCTTTTTCCTTCCTTGTTTCACCTTCCTTTTTGTCTGAAGGCTTTTTCCCAGCTGGTTCATTTTTGGCCTAAAATTTTAGCCAGAAATATTTTTATAATAGACAGACATTAAACTTGCACACTTTTATTTTCATTACAATGTCATGGAATAGCTGTCCCTTACCTTTTCCACAGAAATCATTTTTCCATGCAGCTCTGTTCTGTGGAGATGATTAATACACTTAGTGGCTTCTTCAGATGTTGACATTGTAACAAAGCCGTAACAGCGAGCACCAGGACTGCGAGCATTTGTCACTACTTTTGCCCCAACAACCTTTGGGAAAAAAAAATATTCTGCATTTGCAGATCTGTCGTGAAATAAATTCTAAATTAATCACCATATGAGCAGCTCTGTCTACCAGTACTACACAGCATAGCACCTATCCACTTTTAACAGGAATGAAACATGCTCAGCACACAACATTCCATCAGCATTCTCAGAAGACAACATTACTAGGCTCATTTGACAGGCAGCAAAAGAAAGGTTACCATTTTAACTTGATCTCTATACCATCAGGCCAGCCATGTTCTAAAAGTGCCTCATTGAAGACTACTTCACAGAATATGACGTGAACAGCGTTTACAACCAAGTCAACAGCAACGCAAACACAGCTGAAAATTTAAGATTATTCCACGTGTGCCAAAAAAAAGCATAAAACAAACACATAATTATATTAAATAGATAAAATTGATTGTGGAACACATTGTTGATACAGCACTGCTGAAAATGAGACCGCTACGATTACCAGGCTCAGAAAATTCATCTTCAAGTTGCTGAGCAGATCAATAACTTAAGGAAGACGTATATATGCAGGGAAAGTGAAGGTGCAATAATAAAAATCATTAAAAAACTACCACCACTTTGACTTTTTTTACAGGACACCTCTGATAGTTTCTATTCACAGATTACAATCTCCAACAGTGCAGATGCATGCACTTGGTGACATGAACATTTAATATTATATTCAGAAACGTATTAGAAGGAAGGGGAGATGGTAATGGAAAGAGTTCCCTTCCACAACTTCTGCTCTCATATCCTAGCTGGCACTAAAGAACAAATCAAAGCCCGTCCTCAAAGACTAGATTTCTCAAAGGCATACCCCTTGAAGTGAAGCCGTTTAAAACAGCATTAACTATCGCTGGACACCCAATAGGCATCATTAGACGATAGCACACTAGATGATGACCCACCAGTCTCTCCTGTTGAGAATTGCCTCATTTTTATAGAGATTTATGCATAGACTCTCTGAAACATGGATTTCTGCCTGCCTCCCCACCGCCATTTCAGACAATCTTCTTTATGAAGTATGGTCTGTCAGATACACAGTTTCAAAGGAACACAGGAAAGTTATGTGCTTAGCCTACCCAGTTATTCTTTAGGAAAAATACGAGGTAAATTTAAGGTCATTCTTTCAAATTGATAAAATGGTTTATTTATATATCCCCTACATACCTTTCCATACTTGCTGAAAAGATTCTTCAAGTCTGTAGCTCTAGTAGAGGATGAAAGTCCACTAACCCACAAATTTCTGCCAGAACCACTACCTGCATGGCCTAAGATACAAAAAAGCCAAACATAAAAGACTGTGTAGCACAAGAATGCAACAGCGAAAGAGTAATCACCCTTACAACCCCACTTTTTTTTTATTCATAAACCTCTTCAAAAGGAATTTACTTCTACCTCCTCCAAACAATCTTAAAATCAATAGACACACTGCAGCCTGCAAAAATGAACTTCTGAACTCCATACTTGATGTGCATTTGAGTAATCTTAATGAGTTTATATTTGTTGCCTTCCTACACTTCAACCACTTTTATGAGAATTACAAACTAGAAAATGTTAATTTACAAGAGACTTTTTTTTAAAAAAAAAACTGTTGGTTAATAAGGTTACAGAAGTCACATCAACTGAAATTTGCAATTCATGCTTTGAATGCCTATGTTAAAACGTATTGAGGGTTCACTGAATTGAGAGTCCTCACCAGAATTGTCAAAGAGAGCATAAACCTATAGATTTAGGCACCTGTGGAGATCTTTCAGACAAATCCTGGTCTTGTTGGTACCTATCGCCATTCACGAAACCAGTGGGAATCCAATATAACTACTACAGTGAAGATACACACATGCTTCAGGAATTAACAAGACATAGAAAACAAGCAGGGCAAGAAAGGCAAGTCAAAAAGTGAGCAGAACTATTATTACATTAATTCCTTTGAATGTTTATTTGTTACAATTCACTCACAAGTAATGGTTAGACTTGCCCCTGTAACATTTTTTTTCCAAGCTATTTGTACTTTTTTTTCTTAAAAAAAAAATACCTTTTTCATCTTTGGAGACGTTCTTTGTATCTCTGTCCTCCTCCACAGGGCTAAAGACAAAACACCGCATTACTCAACCAATCATATATAAAAGAAATGTTAATTCTAGATTGTGAACTAAAATTGGATACCTACCAGTAAATTAGTTCTGAAACTAACACTATCTTTACAAATTTATAGAAGAGTGACAGAAAATATGGGATTCGTATCCTTAAATGGACAATTCTGTTTTGCAGATGACAGAAATAAGTTATTTAAGAAAACAACCTCTGAAGGTTGAGGAAGGAAAGAAATCAAACCCTCTGTGTTTAAAAAAAAAATAAAATAAAAACATCTGCACATGGAGAAATAAAACAGATTCTTT
>NW_010137793.1:0-15636 GCF_000699245.1 Pterocles gutturalis
CAGGCCATTCTATGATTCTATGATATGTGGGAGTCAGAAACTGCTCAGATGGAGAAGCTAGCAGGAAGGCAGTGAGATACCTGCACTGCTAAATTAGAAGAGGCTGGGGAGTCAGCGCAACCACGTGACACCAGTTATCTGCACTGCTGTATTTTTAGCTTGCTCTATGGCTCTCTTTTGGTGTGCTCCAGCTAGCTCTCTCCCAGGCAAAGGTTGAGTATGGCTCTGGGGCTGATTCACTCCAGGGACCCCTCCAAAAGGCGATATGGACAACATTACAACAAAATTTTTTCCTGTCCTTAAATGTTCTCAGATTTTGCACTCTGAAACATACCCCACACACTTCCCAGCTCCCCCTCCCCAGGACTTTCAACACACAATCTCCATTTCAGGTTATAAAAACATAACTTGGCAGGCTACAACACAGCCCCTGTACTGTTTTAGACACAATGAACTGAAGCACAACATACACTCACTTAGGCTCACCACACAGGGCCTGGGAAAACCCAGGACAAGGAATTACATAAGCAATGTGGCTGCCATGTCTGGCCCAGGCTTACTTAGAAAATCTGTAGCAGACCAGAGAATCAAACGCAGTTCTCCTAAAACACAGATTATAGAGTCTGAATACTAAATCATCCTTCCTTACTAAGATATACAACTCAATCTTCCTACCTCCTTTTTGCTCGTTTTTGCTAGTCACATAGATACTAGCTGGCACCAACTCATTTTAACTTTACAGGAGTGTGGTAACAATGCAGTGAGATTGCAGATGTCAGAGACAAACTTCCATACCTTTTTTAATCTTTTTCCAATGTTCCTTTCCTCCGCGATGGGGCACTTGTTGACAGCCCATCCTATTGCTTTGCACGTGTCTGCATTCACCCCAGCCAACGAGACAAGCTATTGAACTGTTATGACTGCAGCTCCAGCAACCTAGTCACTCCTCCTAGGAGTTCGTGCGCAAACCTCATCTCCAGCAGTGTCAGAGCATGCCAGACATGAGGTGTCTCATTGTATCTCATTCCCAGAATCCAGCAGCAGTTGGCACACCCTGCTGCAGTTTAAGCCTCAGATGTCAGATGTCACTATGCAATGGTTCCAGACACATCTCTCTGGTCTCCCTCAGTGCCTCTGCTCCTTGATAGACCTTTCCTCACTGATTTCCATTCTTCACTCGGCAAGAACCCTGCGGCACTGCTTCCATTTGATTTTCCAGTGAATTCTCAGTTCTCTAATAATTAATTGGCTTGGTTTCTTAAGCAGATATTTCCAACAGATTTTTAAAAATAAAGAAAAAAAAACCCTCTGGGTATCTCTCTGAGGTACCTCTTTTCATCCTGATTGATTAAAGGTTTTTTGTTCCACCTCACTAGTCATTGCAGATTCTCACCAGTTGTACTCCCACTGGACTGTCTGCTTGCAGACTTTCTTCACCTTGACCTCACTGAATTTTTCCATATGTAGCTAAGTTTCACCTGGGAGCCATGGTTTATAAATCTCTTGCCTTTTTTAGTGAGGATAATAAGCTTTTCCCATGCTGATGACTATACATTTACCTTGAGCAACAGTTGTTTGGCCAACTTTCTTCCTTATACCAATTGACTATGGGGTCCCCTGTTGTACCTCAGCTGGTAGATAGGTACCAACACCTGCTGTGTTGCTCTCACCCACAAGAGACAAAGTTTTAAGTAATAACTTTACATCTGGTGATCCAAAATATTAGCATCTGCTAATGTTTATATGTAAATAAATCAGATTTGTGTCTTATAACACGGTATTTCTTTTTCAATATAATGAGAAAAAATAATATATGTGATCAGCATGCTTTGCAAGCTCTACACTCTCAAATATTATTTATTAGTCAACGCACTTCAGTCACAAACTAACCTAAAACAATTCCTTTTTGATTAACAACATCAGTTTCCCTTATACCTCATCCATTCTGGGATGAAGTGCAGTAGCAGCTCCACCCAGTATCAGTGCTGGTCATGAAAAAGTAGCATCAACCCTTTAAAGTAATTAGAAACTCTGTTACACCAGGCATTACTGATCTACATAAAATTTTGACTAAAACACAAGTAACTGTGGACAGCACAATTGGATCTTGAATGCATGCTGCTCCTGAGACCTGCAATAGCAAAGCACAGGTTCAAAGGGATGCTTAAGCCACCAAGCCCCATTACCCACAGATGTCCTGTGCTCTCTGCCAGCAGGAGCACTCCCATAGCTCCCATGTGGAGATGCAGCAAAAGAGTTAAAACTGGGTCTGAGGTGCTGGGTGTGTACATGTGCTGAGGTCCTGTGCCTCCAGACAGGAGTTTGAACTGAGGCCCTCTCTTCCCATCAGTTGTCCTAGAAGAAGTGCACATGGTGGTCGGTGCCATGATTTACTGCCATTCTCAACTATATCCTATCTTTTGCATATAAGCTAAAAGCACCAGTCTTCCTATAGTAGGAAGCGGTAAATTTTTGGAAGAGTTGAAAGGTGCCATGCCATTGTCTGCAGTGTCTCCCTCGAGGATCTTCTGTCCAAGGCCTCAGCAGGTTCAGCCTTCTGGGAAGAGGACACCATGGGAGATGACAGGGAGAACATTTCTCATGTTGTGCCTGCTAAGCTAAAAACCCTTGGCACAAGAGTTATGCAAATGTTCTTATGATAGCTGACGTTCCTTGAAGAGAAGCAGAAGGTCTGAGAATCCTTTTGGATACACAAGCCTTAGTTTTTTTAAGTAGCTGTCATCGGTGGTCTTACGTGGATCATTGAAATGCATCCAAAACCAAAGCGGGACTTAACAGTTTCCCATTAAGTTATTAAACATCTAGCATACACAGGATGTATTTTGCACAGAAAAATAAGGAAGAAAAAATTACTGGTATGCCACCTCTTTGAGACAGGGGAGAATTTGTTTTGTTCTTTGTCTTCTCAGATTGAAGCTAGACAGAAACCAGAATAACTTGAAAAGAGGTTAATAAATCCTTGAGGTCTATTTAAATTATCATCTGAGACTGAGCTGTAGGGAACCAGGATTAACCAATCTAGAGCATTTTAAAATTATTTATCCATTCCTAGCCTCAGTTTTCCTTTTAATTTCCCGATCTTCATTAGTCAGCTTGGTTTCTATGCGCTGCTACTCATAGGGAAACAAATTAATGTGGTGATGATGAGATGGAAATATCAGTCCCCACAAGTGTACCCTGCCAACTGAACCCCTGACTTCAGCAGTATGTAGCTGCAGAGCAGAGTGCTGCTGGACTGCTCTGAAACACTTAATTTTATTTTTTTTTCTTCATGCAGGTCAATTATGAGTGAATTTATTCTAGCCATAATGAGTATGGCCCTAGAGAACAATTTTATATGGTGTATAATTGTCACAAAAATGCATCTTTCACATGCAGTTGTTAAAAACAAATTGATGGGTTTGTACTGCCTCTGAAAAACAAGTGTGTTTTTCATAAAAGCAAAAGTCTTTGCCTTGTATTCAGCTGTTCCTCCCTTTGCTCCTGAACAGACCACTTTCCAAAAAAAAAATTAACTTCTTTCATCAGATTTTTTTCTAACTGAGGGGATTCCTAAAATGCTTATTCCAAGACAACAGGATTTCAAGAAATAAGTCATAAAAGCCTGGAAGAAGTCATGGTTGCTGTAAAGCAGATGAAAACTCAATTAGCACATATCTCCCCATGAAGCTGTCAAGTTGATACCCACTTAAAGAGCACTTGAATAGCAAATGTATTGCAAAATTTTATTTCTTTCCTTGTTTTTCTCTTTATTTCATTTAGGGAGGTAGCAACTGCTACACACATTGTGTTACACACAATTTCTCTAATGTCCCACAGGAACCACTGCTGAATACATGACTGTAAAATCTGCCTTTATGTTGAACCATTCGAAGTTATATGAAAGGGAAAAATACTTCCCTGGAAAAAAATGATAATCTGATTTCTAGCCACTAAGTCCCACTGAAAAAATAGCTAAATCAAATGTATTCTTATATCAAGGAGAACAAGAGCCATTAGTGAAACCAATAAGTTCTAAGGAATATGATCAATCACATTACTAAAAACGTGTTCATATATGCTACAAAACTAAACTGATTTGAGCAAGAAGGTCAGTAAAGGTCTCTACGGTTAGTGATACAAAGAGCTACATTTGCAAGTTTTTCAGCATTGTTATTGCGAATTGGGAGAACAGTAATAACCAGGATGCTGGAAGAATATTACAAACAATGATCAGTGATTACCAGACTATCCAGGCTATCCTTCCTTACTAGGCTATCCTGGTATGAACAAGGAACATGCACATAAAGTAACAAAATGTTGGATGAAAGAAGTTAAATGAGCATGGGTTTTGTCGCTCTCTGAAATAAAGTTGGAAAAAAATAAATCACTTGAAAAACAGTGATTCTCTGGACATGCACACAAAGAGTGACCAGATGAGGAATTACAGGGGAAGGAGCGAGCAGCTCTTCCATTCTGGTGTGAAGTGACACATGCAGCAGGAGCAACCGTGTTGCAGACCAGCTCTGCTCAAAGGAGCATCTGCATCCAACCTTGGTAACAAGTTTCTTGTCATTTTTTTAAAAGTGCCTCTAAGAGCAGATTTATAGAAAGAATTTCAGGCAAAGCTTATAACAAATCAGAGGTCCAAATCATCATTCTTGGGTTTTCCTATCTACCAGCACTCGTGTAAAAGGAATGTACAAAATCCTTAATAATACCAAGTCAGAGACAAAATTTATAAATGTTTTGAAAGCAGTTATGAAAAATATCTCAAAAATAGAATAATTTAGGGTAGTTTTCACTTTTACTAGTCTGCTACTCCCAGAGTTTGTTCTTCTCTGTTAATCCTGTTGCAGATCCTTTGGTAGCAGGTGTTAACTGATGCAAATTAATCACCCCTTCATTATCACCATTAGCCAGAAAAGCTCTCCTTTACACACCAAAATGGTGGAGAGTGCTTGATGGATAGCAGGGATTGCTGAACTACTTGTACCTGTTGATCTTAGTAACCACAAGACGCATCAAGTTACTGTTCGAAAATCAAGCTCTAATTGACTTTCCTTCAGTCAAACAGTCAGCCTCCAAATGCAGGGCTCTCTTTTCTTAGGCTAACATTTCTCACAGATAGAGAAGTATGTACAGTACATTCCCTTTGTATCTGTAAAGATAACAGCAATACCTTCAGCAATGCAAAGTACAGAGTGTTTTTTTTCTTGATATGCAATGTTGTACACTGGGAAACCACTGCTTGTTCATAAGAAAAGGAGAAGTTCTGGGGGGGGAGAAACAAACAACAAAAAAATTATCACACACCTTCTTTCATTGCAGTCTGGGAAAGCAGCAGGATGCCTGTAGCCCAGGGATATCTGACATTGTTTGAAGTAGTACAGATCTCGGAATAGGTTCTTTTGCTTGTTTCTGGAGTGGTTCTTGCATCCCACCTGGAGTTCCATGTTTCCTTAGCTATGTGGCCAGCCACACCAGACAGAATTAAAAGCAGCTGAGTGGCTGTAACCACAATCAAGACCTACTCCAGAGCTGTGACTTTCAAAGCAAAGAATAATGAAAACACAGTACTTAATTTTTTCAGACACACTAGTGTAATAGCAATATAATTTCAGTAAAGTAATAATTTCATATGGCCATCCCTTGGTCTAGTGCACACTCCATAGCTCCTCATGTCCAAGGAAGACACACCCATTTGTCTCAGCCAGAAATCCAGCCCAATAAACTTTCTGTCACTGAAAGTGTAAGTGTAGATCTATCAGTGAAACCCAGAGAGCTGTTTCAAGTTCACATCAGCAGAACAGAGATCAGAATCTGACCTAAATATTAATTGATTTTTGGAGTCTCTGTGTCTGGCCATCAAGAAACGCCTGCTGGATGCTAACTTTGCAGTCTTCAGGCAGCACACAGGGAGACTAGTAAGGATACAGACATGGATGGTATTTTCTAACGTGGAGTTGTTGAGCAATGACTGCCAAGCGTTTTGTGTGTTAGGCACAGAGAAAATGAACATTGCGAAATTAAATCACCACTGCACCAGAGACTACATTCCCGACAAAGAACAGTTTGTAAGAATTTGTTTGCCCTTATATCTTAAAGTAGGTGTCCTTTTGCCTTTAATGGATCAGCCTATGGTACTACCCAGGCAAGCAGCAGTGGAGACTCACCTCTGTTCCCTTGCTGACCAACAACTCCACTAGACAGACATATGATTCCTGTACTCTCTTTGGAGTGTCTCTTGTCTCTGTAGGCATGTTCATATTGCACAAGAGAGCACAGTGACGCTGAAACTAGCACTGAAAGAGTAGAAATGCCCATGAAACACTAGGACATAATGGAGACGATATCCCAGATCCCAGAGCAGTACAGCAGCACTGCCACAGTTTTGTACATGAGACATTGAGAGCTTTCACCAAAACTTGTCATCTCAGCTACAACATTGTGCTGACCCAGTTGACCTGCTTCTGGATGGGGAGTGAGACCCAGCATTGTGAGCTTCAGCATCTCGGTGCCATCCTCTATTGCATGGTGCAGAGTACCTGATATCATGTCTTTAGCACAAGGACTGAGTTCATGTCTCACCATGAGGAATTCTGTTACTGATGAATGTTGGCAAGTGAAATATTGTTAATGAACTCAGGAAAAGCTAATTCCCATAAGAAGCCAGTAGTGCAACCCGGTCCAAGTTTGTAGGTTATTTCCTCTGTCACACAGTAGCTAAGAGCTAAATTAATCTGCAACTCAATTTTCTCTATCCATAAGGTTCACATATGTCAGTGCTTCCAAAGAAATTGATTCTTTTTATGTAAAAGTGGGTAAACAATTCCAGAAATACAGTACACAACATCCTTATGAAACTCATTTGGAGTTACACTGACAGCTGAGCTGCGAAATTTTACAGGGAAAATACTTTTACTTTTTTCTATCTTGTAAAGTGATAGAAACAAAAACTTATTATGAGGCCTATCTATTCATGAGATGGAGAAAGACTTTGTCATCTGCCACTTTACTGGGCAGGGAGGGAAAAGGAGATTCCCGAGCCTGTGCTCCTTTCCTCCCTCCTTCTATAATGCGTTTTGCATGAAGCTATTATAAGATAGAATGTGTAAAAAAGCCTAAGAGAACTTGGGCTTAGAAGACCAAAAATTAAAACCTCCTTCCTAATTTAGTGCACCAACCAATGTACTGCAGTCCTTCCCTGTATTGTCCTCATTCTCTTTCTGCACCAAAGAATCACAATTTTATTGCAACGTTGTTCCCATGTGGAGGAGCAATTCATCCACAAATCCTGAACTCAATGGCTTTAGTACAGTTATGGAAGTTGGAAAACACAGGTTTGAAGCCCATGAAGACAAGACCAGTTGAGGCTTCACTTTATGAGTCTTTGATCTGGCAATGTTCAGGCACTAGGATAAGCACAAAGACATGAACATGAGACTTGACCATGCCAAGCATGCCATGTCACACAATGCCATGAGCATGACAGCTTGTTCAGACCTAGGCATGTCTAATGGGTTGGGTTTGCCACTGGGGCTCAGCAGACAAAGGGCCTGAGGCAGGGCTGAGCTGAGGTTAGAAGCCAAGCTAAAGAGCAGCCAGGCAAGAACACTGATCAAAAAGCCACAGAGACCTGATAAACAGATCTCTGATGAACAGCAAGGTGGTTAGAATGTTTAAACATTCTCAGGGTCAACTGGTATTCAGCAGTATACACACTAATTTGTCTAAGCCTTTTGGTAAGTCCTTGCATCCATCATGCAGACTGGGGAGGAGACCCTTGTGTTTATTCTCTGACAGTACTCAGCACAGTTAAGAGAGAAGCAAAAGTATTGGATCCTTGGATAATATTCATAAAAAATTGTTTATTTTCAGGCTTCGTCTTTGCTCACAGTGACAATTTGCATGTCTCTAGCCCAATTACCTCTGTGTTATCACATCTGCCAGCAAATCTGGTAACAGCTCTTGCCAGCCACATACACAGATACAGAGCTTCCTGACCCTGCACTTTAGAGGCCTCCTAAATACTTTATTTTTAAACTGGTATACCCAATGCCAACCTATATGTCTCAACAAGTGAATTCAGTCAATGTATTTAGGAGGTAAAATGTTTAATTATATTAAGAAGTTACAGACTTCCATGGCCAGATCAGTAGTGAAAGGGTCAGTAGAAAGATAACAAGAGAACTTGTTCTCCCAAGTAATCAAGACCTAAATTTTTCAAAAGCTGCTGTAAAAAAAAAAAAAAGAAAAAAAAAAGCAGGTAATGGAAATAAGCATGCACAGTAAGGTGCCAGGATAGATAATTTTTTCATCCACCCAGTCCTCTACATGGTGGTAGTGTTGAGCAATAGGACCACAATAATTTCCCACAGCATAAAAATGAATGTGACAAGAGAAGTTGATATGAGTCAACCTTTGGCCCCAGGGTTCAGTAGGTGTTGGAAGAAACACTATGTACTTCTTTGATCTCCCTGGAAGAGCCATGATCCATTCTCTTCACTGCACTATGAGATTTGTAATACAAGGTCACGGTGAGAGTACTCCATTCCCCTCTCTATAGCTTAGGGAGGTTAGAGATGTTTGCCCCAGAGCTAAAGCATCACAGACTATCACTTATCCCTCACATCCTCTACTCCAAACAGTGTTGGAGAGCTGGGTCCCACCTCCTCCTTGGTCTGTACTCCTTGGTCATGGAACTATGCCATCAACAACACCTGAGTGCAGTGAAAGGGAGCCATAAATGTCTGGGATGCAAACCGAGGAAAAGGCCAGCAGGGATGACAGAAGGAAACCACACAGATGAGACACTCATCCAACTTGCCCAGCTCAAACAACACAAAGAACTTATACCCATGGGAAAAGGAAATCCTCACAGGAATAAGTATAATCTCACCAACAGGACAAGTAATTAGCACTTCTTATTCACTTTATTATGAAGGCTATACATCCCAAATTCTAAGATCCCACTCCCACGAGGAAATGTTTCAAATGGTGTGACACTTGTTACATGCTGTTCTTTAGACAGCTACAGCACAGGGTTACATCTGAGATATCCAAGATGTTTTTAAAATTTAATATTTCCAGTAAGGGGCAGTTTATGCTTTGTTGGGAAAGGTCTGACCTACTCCACATCACAACCATGAATCAACCTTTCATGAGGCATCAGCCTGTGAGCCAAAAGATACTTCTTATGCTTTCTCATGATTTATGGCCAGGCACTCCTGTAGGCACAAAAAAATTTAACACAGTTCAAGCCAACAGGACAAGCAAAACCATGAAAATACCAAGCAACACACTCAAGATTTTTTTTCCATTTTTTCTTATTTTCTTTCTTGGGGAAGATGTGGAGGAATGAGTTTACATTCCACTCACAACCTCCACAACATAAAAATTAGGAAGTGGATAAGTACTAACCCTGTAAAGGAACAACAACCATTCCCAAAGTAAAAAAAAAAATCACTTCTCTTAAACTGGTCCTGACTACCACTTGACAATAGAGAGCTATCAAAACCCACAATAAGGAAGAAACTATGTCATCCTCAGAAATATTGCCAGGAGACAACCCCTCCCAAATAATTTCAAATCAACAAAGGTCATTTAAAATTGTCTCCCCCAATGAAGCCACAATTTTATATGTCAAATGTAGATATCAAAGGCAAGTAATTGACAGAGGAGCTCTTGCCTTGTGCAAATAAATAACAACACTCTCCCTAAACTGAAACTTCTGAAGACTGCTAATGAAAAGACCTACCAAACAGTATTTGTCATTCTTATAACTGATATCAGGACAAAAACCTCTTCAGGAGCTCAGCCTAGCATTCCTGGTTATCGGATACCAACTCTGACGGTGGGAACCAAAATGAGCTCAGGAGCCCTCTGACAAGGACAACAGGCAGGAGAGAGAGAGAGAACAATAAGGTACCATTGGGTTGACACCTGCGCTATCATCACAGGAGCTAGAAATGTGTCTCCACAAAGTATGGTGAAGAATCAAGAGTTCAATATTTAGCTTTTACTAACTTCCCAAACAGATTGTTTTTTGCCTATGGAAGTAAGCTGAAAGGCTTTCCAAAGGGTTTTTGACTGTTCAATGCTCTTGTATTCAGCAGCCTTTAATACTCCCTTTAAGGATAAGAAATTTAAGAGTGGTATGAAGGCAGTTTTTATTTTATAATAGGCCTTTGCCAAAATCAGCCTTATGTCTTAGAACCCTGGATTATACACCAAGAAGTGCTCAGCCTGCTGAGAGAACAAGCTGTGAACCACATCAGTTGCTTTTGCAATAGCAGGCACTCACTGCTGATTCTCAAAATCCTCTGGTTCCATGAGGATGGCAGAGGCTATGGGATGGGGTAGGGGTGCAGAAAACCTCAGGCAGTAATAAAGAGCAATGTGCCAGTGGCAGGACCACTCACTCCACAGCCTGCTCCCCACACAGGTTTGGGGGAGCCCCAGCCTCCAGATCACCTCTCCCCAAGGATCCTCACACAGGGCAGGCAGGGGGATGCTAGGACCCTGGCCATACCATGCACATACTCTGCCTCCAGGGCATCTGGCAGCAGTCAACCTACTGGGCAAGTGGGTTATACCTGACATGCAGGTGAGCTGCAGCATGCCCACAGTGTAGGTGCAGACTTCTGGGAGGGCTGGTGGCATCATCTTGCCTTCTAAAGGAGGCAGGTCTGCAGCCTGAAATGTTTGGCACATTCTTAAAGGGTGGAAACTGCAACCAGGTTATCCTCTCTTTCCTCCATGCACTCAACCTCAGCAAATCTCTGCACAGATTTGTGCCAGACTACTAGTGTCTAAAAGGTAGTTCTTCAAAAGCAACAAATTGGCACACAGGAGCTTTGCTCAGATATTTGGTTTAGCTAACATATTCTTCTTACTGCCTCTGTGTTTACAGTTTCAAAACTAGGGTTGAGACACAATCTAGGCCCTTCTCTAGGAAAAATTACCCACAAAGCAATCCTGCAGAAATCCATCTGCTCAAGTCTGTCCCTTGAGCCTGAACAACTTCAAAATTGAGCTCTTCAATACTTGATAGCTGTGACAGTGCACCTGCCCCTGCAAGGACCCTCCCTTGACAATTTACAGAGTGGCATTAAAACACCAAAGAGTGGGTGCCCATATGAGAGCAAGACATCTCCACTTCCTCTAAGGGTCAGAGCACAGCTGGGGCTCTGCCCATGGCTGGGTGTCTAAGGCCACATGAGAAGTCACAGAGTATCCCACTGGCTTCCAGCTCCTTCTATAGAAGGACATGGGTTCTATCTGCCAGTACCTTGCAGATGTCCTCCATACCCTGAAGCGTCCTAAAAAGCTCTTCTGCAGGCTGCTGAATCTGTAGTTAATGGAGTACAGAGCAATTCACTTCACCCAGCACAGGAAATCTTAAGCAAAATACTTTACTTTTACTGTGGTTTTGGGACCACACATAGATTATTTCTATACCAACTTCAGTAAAAATTTCACTGCAAATCTCATTTTTCTCTAAGAATATTAACCTATAGATGCAGCTTTCCTTGCTGAATCATCCATTTTTCCATTCTTTGTAGCATCTCTCCTGATAACATTCTAGAGAAAGTTTATTTATCCATGAAGGATACAACATCTTCCAAAAAGCTTTTTCCTCTTGCTTGAGGTACAGATTTATGCTATTTTCAGCACAAATAGAGTAATACTAGGACTTCTTCACATTCAAATCCCTGACATCTCAATGTAGTTGACGCCACTAAGTGGCTCCTTAGTCAACCAAGCTTTGCTCTTTCAAAACCAGGCACTGTATTTACAGACCTACCTTTGCTTATTCATCCATTTCATATAGACCGAACCCTTTAGTGATCACACAGATCAATACTGTTTTCTTCAGCCAGCTCATCTGTAGTATTAAAAAACAAGTAAAAATTGCAACAGTTCATTTTGATTAACCTGTCCATTGTCTTCCCATTCATACCCTGGAAGTGAAAGACTTGCACAGGGACCCAGTTCTAGGTAGTCATTACTCTCTAAAATTTGACAGTGATGTCTATGTGTAGAAAGTAAAAAAATCTCCTCTCAGTCCAGGAGGAGATTAAAACCTCTTTAATTAGCATTTATCAAACCATCTTCCCCAAAATGAATATGCTGAAGCCACAGCAACACTTTGCACTTCTGGTCCCTAACAAACAATGCTAAATCCTCTCCTCAAATACAAGAACTATTGCTTCTCTTCTGACACTAAGTACAACAGTGAAATTGTCCTTGTGGCTTGTTTGCAGGAAAATATCAAGCCTAAAGATACTTGTTCCCTGTGTCCTCTCAAGCATCTGCTTCAAGTAAGGCTAAAAGAATATGTGTTATTGCAAAAAATGTATTAATGCAAGAATCAAGGAAAAAAAAAACAAAAAAAAACAAACCCACAAAACCAACCAAACAAACAAACAAACCCCCTTCTATGCTAGAGAATGGAATGCAATTTTTCCTCAGAAGAGACAATCAAAGCTATGACCACAACAACTTCCATTCAGGAATCATCATCAACATTCAGGATCAGAAAATAAGGAATGAGAACCTAGAGAATCAGAACATATTTTAATAAAGAAATTTGGAATAAACATTGAATTTAATATTCCCCCTTTTTTTCTTTTCTGTCTTTTTTCCTTTTAAATTCTTACTTTTTTGACTCAAAAGTCTAGTAGATCTTATTTATTTCAAGTATGTATTCATAGCTTAATGAAAACTGGTTTATAGCATATTTTGTCCTGAAGTAGTACAAATCAGTTACATGTGAAAAATAGCTAACATTTTATGTAACACAATTACTAGTTGTCCATATTTTCTCAAAAACTCAGAAAGGCTCCATTTATTCACATAGCTGTGATTTGACATAGCCATAAACTGAAGGTTCAGTTCCTTGCTGGTGTTTCACACTGGCACCCAGCAACACCCAGCAGCTTGTCTTATCGCTGTGACAACCCAGCAGCTACCAGTACCTTGCCTTTTCTTCCCTCCTCATCCCAGAATGGAGTCCAGGATCAGAAAGAACTCTGCTCTGACAGGTGTTTCCTGGCTGACCGCTGGCACTGTGACCCTTCCACACAACTCCCTGTGGTTACACAGCTTGACCTTCAAATATCTGCGGGGCTTAGTCAGGAGGATGACACTGCCCCATGCACCTCCAGTTCTCTGCTGCTTTCCCACAGTGTGTTGAGACATCACTTGCTTTCTACACTTCACATTTGAAAACAAGAAGGCAGAAACAGCATTCCCAGGAATCCTTGTTTGTGATTGCCAGCCCTCTTGTGAAATGCTATGGGGCAAAATGCAGAGCAGAGGTAAGAAGAAGTTGGTTCACATGCCTCAAGATAGGTAAGAGACATCTCATAATTGATCCTCTCTTCTGTTGAGGGCAGTCCTAAATGCTAACATATTTTTTCTCACAACTTCTGTCTTTTCATCTTGCATGGCAAGTGCATTCTCTTTATTTGTGGTTTTACACACACCAAACAAGCAGCAGTAAGAAGATGTCTGCTGAGTGCTCTCTGTCATAAAACTTTCCAAGCTAGCAGACACAATATGCTATTTCCACAGGGCTAATCATAATAGGTCAAAGGAAAACATCCTTTGAGCAGCTGTCTAATTTCTAAGGAAACCTTTCTTACTCCATGAAAGCGGAGATTACTCATAGCACGACAAATCTGGAAGAACTATTAAAGGTTTCACTCTCACTTGTCAGCAATACTTTTAACCTGACATCCAGCTTCCAAAAAAATGTTTACCTAACATTTCCTTGGAAATACTTTGCCAAAAATGAGAAACTTATTCCCATCCTTTAGGGAATAGTAGATACTAAGAATTCAGCACAATTTTTCATTATCAGTTTTTTGCCCTAATAGCAAAGGAATTATACTGTTTCTACAAGGACCTTGATCTAATAAAGCACTTACGCATATGCACAGCTTCAATGAGATTAACCATGTGCTTAAGATAAACATATTCATAAGTACTATGTACAGATAAGAGCACATGTGTTCGGGTCCATTTCCCAAGTTTGTTTACATACAACATAACGCAGCAGTACAGAGCAGCAATATTCCAATTGATGATACTTTAAAAAAAAAGAAAGAAACACCAATACCATGTGATCAGATTTATAAAGAAAAATATTCAGAAGCTGCCCACAGACAAATAAGCCTAGCAAAGAGGAAACAGGAGAAATAAAATGAGCAGAAAAAAACTGAGTGAGACTTTCAAAGGAGTTACACAACTTCATTGCTTCACATAAGATGAAATCTCATACTATTGGGAAAATTCATCAAGTCTTTCCCCCTATGGGTGTACAAACAGGAGAAGAATACAGTTGATCTCTGACTGCAAAAGCAATAAAACTAATGAGGTGATAAAAAGCAGATGGGATACAAAAAGAGAGTTGGTCTGTGGCAGCTTCATTCTCTATGAATGTCTGTGAGGTTTTGGATCACAGCTGCTGAATTTCCTCCCCTAACCCTTCTGGTAATTTTATAATTTAAGTATAAATGCTCTGGAAGTCAGGATTAACAGCACACTGCTGAGTGCCTTTTGTGAGTGGAGAATGTTAGTGAGAGAGAAACTGTGACTTATAGCTATGTTGTCATTCAACTAAGAATGTGAGGAAAAAAGCCAGGCAAACAATCCCCAGACTGTTTTTTCCTGAACAGGAGATGATCCACCTTGTCTGAACTTTATAGCAAAAGGGAGTCCATTGATTAAATGTTTTTAAAATTGCTGATTAAAATAGATTAAGAACTCTGTGTTATAGTGTTTTGTCTGAATCAGAATAAAATGTTTTCTGTTAAAGGGAAGATAAAAATGTGCTTATTGTTTAGTGTCAATCTGGAAAAAAAAATTGAAACAGTTCAGTGTGTTCTTGGTGCATTAACAAACGTCTCCTGGACAGGCTTCCTTGGACCCCAGACTAGGAACACAGTATTCATTCTCTGTAAGAAGAAAAATAATGTAGCACATCATAAAACTACTATGGTGACAGAAAGCCGTGAAAAATCAAAGGGTTAACACTACCTCTACTATTTATTATCAAAGAAATATTATTATAAAGTTATTGTGCTATGCTCTGTGCTACTCTTTTCTCTAGCAGAGAATAGTTTGCTACTGTGAAATAAAAGTCTCTTTAACTTTATCCTTGACCCTGTAATTGAACATGCCTGAAAAGTTCCTTGGGCCTGCCTGAAGACTGTTGGCGAATTGGATTCATCCTCATTCCTCAGACATAGTCCATTGTTTTAAGGTACCTTTGTCATTTTTTTATTCCTAAGGGACAAGATTCGGTACACCTAAATCCAATAGTGGCACTGGTCATAGAATCATAGAATGGTTTGTGTTGGAAGGGACTTTAGAGACCATCTAGTTCCAACCCACCTGCCATGGGCAGGGACACCCTCGACTAGACCAAGTTGCTCAAAGCCTCATCCAGCCTGGCCTTGAACACCTCCAGGGATGGGGCACTCACAATAGCTGTTCCAGTGTCTCACCACACTTACAGTAAAAAAAATTTCTTCCTACTATCTAGTCTAAATCTGCTCTCTTTCAGCTTAAACGATCTTCAGGATCATAGTGGTCCACTGTGATCACAGAATCACAGAATGTTAG
>NW_010137794.1:0-6366 GCF_000699245.1 Pterocles gutturalis
CTTGTCAGTACCTTTACATGTTCTGTTTCCTATTTAATGAGAGTCTTTATTTTTACACTTCAATGTAAAATATACCAAAGATGTTTCTGCTGCATAATTATTATTTATAATTCTTAAGATGGTGTTGTCCATAAAAGCATTTAAACTGGTGAACTCTTTTATGGGGTGTATGTAATTGATTTTTATATATTTTGCATTAAAATTGCTTGGTTTATTAAAGTATGTATTGACTACAGATAGAGAACTGATGATGTATTTTTGTGATTGACACTTAGTTTTTTTTAATAATTGTGAATAACTTGGTTTTAAAGAAGCAATGGCTCTACCCCGTGATGAGGTGTACTCCCCTTCACATTTGCTGTGGTGTATTTCTTCATTATTGTCAGAGCAGGAGATGTCTTCCTCTCTGTATGTTTTTGAAAAAGAAGAGGCAATTACAGAGGTTCATATGCTTCATGTAGGAGAGTTAAGTAAAGTACTCTAGAAATTGGAGAAAGAAGCTTGTGTCCTGGAGCTTAAAAAAAAAAAAAGGAAGGGGGTACTGTTTTGGACTCAGGTGATAGATCTGATATCTTCTGTCACAAATTTAGGAGGTGATGATTTTCTCAAACAGCCCTCCTTTCACTTTCAGATTGTTTTATGACTGCCAGCACTAAGAACATGTTCTGCCATTTTAACATCTAGCCCGTGTGATTACAGTGGGGAAAATTATTAGCAACACAGTATCTCTCAATGTGGTGTCTCTATCTTTGGAAATGAAAACAGCAAGTTTGAAGAGACGATGCATCCAAATGTATCCTTGTCCAGATTAGTTGATCAAAGGCATTTGAAATCTAGAGATCTTTGCAGTTTTGCACTATGTCTACCACTTGTGGTACCTGGACTGTTATTATAAGAACAGTGTTTCATCCTGTCAAAGTAGAATTCAAAGCACTCCTGATGATTTCCAAATTGGTGAAAGCTTAACAGGTTTTTCTCTCTGCAGCTTACAGTGTCATATATCTAGTTGATCCCAACAACAGCAATAGGCTTGGTTTTCAGTTCTGACTTGCACGTAAACCTGTGCCATGTGTTGATATTTGTAAGTATAATTTGCATTAAGTCTTAATTATTCTACAAAACATCAAATGTTAGTGCATGCTGTGGCCTGTCATCCATTTTATCTGCAATCGTGTGGTTTTGCACGTTCATATATATGGAAACTATATTGCTTTACTCTTTCCTCTATGCTGATTGGATGCATGCGAAACAGAGGTATTTATTAAATAAAGAAGGCACATACTTCTGTCAGAAGAGTGGAATTACAGGCTGTCAGGTTGTAATGTGTACTATTCATGTGCTCAGTGGGATTCCAGTGCAGGCTTTTGCAGACATTATCTGCAAAAAAGAAATGCTGCTCTTCACCTTTGGGAAAAGAAACCATGAAATTGTGGACAGTGATGCCACAATGGTGAGCCAGAACAGCTCTCCCTTTCTCACAGGCAACAGTGAGCAGGTATATTATCAAAACTGTAGGTACTCTCAGGAAAAGTCTCTCATCAAGCTGATATTCTATGGAGAGCAAATCACATTACAGACTTATTTGCCTCCAATATTGGAATGTCTAATGTTCCAAGAAATTTGAGTTCAGCTTCATTACAAGGTGTTGTACTATGGGATCAATTGTACACATACCCAATTTCTAGTATGATATGCAACATAAGACAAAACCAAATATAGCTAGAAACGTCTCAAGAGGGTAGGAAGCTAACATAATGTTTTTTAGTTTCTTCAGCTTCTTATTCTACCCCTAGACCTACCAGGTGCAGGGAATGAATGACAGTAGGAAATTAAGGTCAATTAAGTGTACTCAAATCTGAAACTATATTATCTGAAAGCCCATACGTTTGCTGCTTTGAATGTTGACATCAAAGTGCTCCTTACAGATAGAAGAAATTCTGTCCATAGATGGGGGGGGGGGGGGGGGGGGAAGGTTCATTTTAAAGGTAATCTAGATAATCTTAACCCTACCAGTAAAGCAAATTCTTAGTGTGGTACATTCCACAAAACTTTGTACTATAGTTCAAGGCTTACCACTGTGAGTTGGATCACATTGGATTTGTCTTACTTTCTGTTAGGTGGATATCCTGTTGGTACTGACTTAGTCAGCCTTTTGTCATCCTCTGAGATTGAAGAAGTATTAAAAAATGTGTTTGGGGTCTTTCGTTAGCACAAAGAGATTCCACTCCTGCGTATGGGAACTTAATACTATTTGTGCATATCTTACCATGAAGTCCTGCATACAACGGAATGGCACTTGCAACAGTGAAATTAGTCACTGTTGCGTTAGCCATAAAGTAGTAAGCTTACAGCGTCTTCTGGCTAACGTTTTTATATGACTCCACAAATACAAAGTAATGTTGCAATGCTATCTTAAAAATATTTTTCTAAAGTTCCCTGAAACTTCTATTCAAAACAATCCTTCTATCATAATAACCAATCAGCTCTGGAAAGTAGAAAATTAATTTCATAGATATTTCAGTCATGGGCAGAAAATCCTTTCAGATTGTCTTTCCATCTGTCTCCTCAGTAACCTCTCCAGTGCTTCACAGGGCCAAACGATCTTCTAAAGACCATTGAAGTAAGTAATTATGTAATTAATATTAATCTTTTATCATATGACTGAACTCAGGAAGACTGTACTAAATGTTTTAGAATGGATTCTCCTTTGGTATGGTGGATGTAAGGACTACCAGTATTTTTTTAAGTGAAAGCTTAGGGCATGTCTCCAGGCAGAAGGCATTGCAAAATAATACAGTAGGAGCTGTTCTGCATGTGCTTGTTCATATAGACAGAGCTTTTTTTTTTTTTCTGCTTAGCTTAATCTACATCACTCTTAGCCTGAAATAAGAGGAAGCTATTATGGAATAATAGCTTATTTCCTATGCATACAAAACTTCTATACACAGAGGTACAGGGAAACACTGTGTGAGCAATCTGCAGGGAAACTTGGAAGACTGGATTTTAGCAATTGATCGAATGATTGATTCCCATTATTAAATACCAGTATTACAGGTAGCAGTGCCTGAGCTTTGTGACAAGAAGGTAGCTCATTAGAATTCTCTCTAAATAATAAATAAATAAATGCAATATTACCAACATAGTAAAACTAAAGAGTGGGAAAAATTTTATAAACTGAAAAGTGGCTGAAACTGTCTTAACAATTCTGAAATTGGGGCAAATTTGACAATTAATTTTGAATTGAGAATAAGTACTTGAAACTAGTTCCAAAACCGCTAGGAGCAAGAAGCTGTACTTCCCAAAGGTACAGATTGGTGTCTATGGCATTTGAGGGGTGGGACATCCTCCTAGTAGCACAGGTCTCTTTTCTGGGTGGTTGTTGGGAGGAATTTGCCCCAGTTGATTTATCTTTTCAGTGCACTGGGACTACTGGAGCAGTCGGGAGGAGGGTATGCTGTTATAAATCTCCTATTTGTGCTGTCTGCATTTGTCTCTTAGGTATTAACTGTCAAGTGTTATACAGGTTGTTGATTAGAAAACAGTTCCTAATCCAAGTTCCTCTTAATATCTCTGTATAACAGAATGGAAAGCAACAGGAGAGATTAAAAGACTTAGCACCAAGTACTCTCTAATATGATGGTAAGGACACTTCCCAGAAAAAAGATTGAATTCATCACCATAGGAAGAAGCCAGAATTGAAGCCTGTCTTGTGCATTCGGAGCTACTACTCTAGCTACTGGATTTTGAATGAGTTTGCAGTGCTACATAGTGTAGCCATTCCTTTTGTTTCCTTGTATGAGAAAAGCCAGATATGTGTAATTTCAGCCTGATCTAATGGGACATTCTGAGAGAGGAAGGGAAGAGAGTATTGGCAACAATACCAAAGATAAAAATTTACTTCTGGGCTGTTTGTGGATACTTGAGTAGAACACAACAAGGTTTGTGGAGAGAGAAATTAAAGATGTAGATTAGGTTGTGGTTTGGTTTTTTTTTGTTGTTTTGGGTTTTTTTCTGGGGGGAGGGAATGTTTTTTTTTTTTAATATTACACATTGTTGCGATACCAGAGGATTCTGGCTAGTGAATGACATCTGAGGCTTCGATAATGGAGAAATCAAAGATTAGCCTCAGCGCTGGTGCAAGGCTCCTGTCTTCAGTGAGCTTTTGTCATCTTAACATATGTCGGTGAAGTGTTCCAAATTTATTTGTGGTGCATTCTACTGATTGAGTGGGATAATCCAGGCCATGTTATGTTTTGAATGGTAACTTTGATGCCTCTG
The DNA here is from genome assembly GCF_000699245.1 of Pterocles gutturalis. Classification (NCBI taxonomy): domain Eukaryota; kingdom Metazoa; phylum Chordata; class Aves; order Pterocliformes; family Pteroclidae; genus Pterocles; species Pterocles gutturalis. The sequence goes on from NW_010137794.1 coordinate 4,279, forward strand.
CCTGATACTTAGTTTAACATTGATTCTGAATTATTTTCTACATGAGAAGATTCTTGCTTGCACGAATCAGGTTGTAGAAATCTGAGAGGCAAATGATACAGAAAGAAACAATTCTCTCACTTTTTTTATAATGCTCTTTGCTTTCAACCTGAAGTTTTTTCTTGACTCAGTTAAGTTCTTTTCCCCTCTCCTGCTTCCTTACATAATTTATAGGATTAGAGATAGGTACAAATAACTCAAAGGTAATGATCAAGAAGACAAGGTATCCAGCAAGATGAGATATCTACTTTGATTTCTGTATATGCTGAGCAGTTCCCAGTGGCAAAGGATCCTGTATGGAACCTAAGGAGGAAGCTATCTTGGATGATGATCATCTAAAGCATTTAGATGGCCGCACTAATTGTAGAGGCTCCTACTCTGATTTGTAGGCCTTTTTTGTTCCTTTCCACTGCAGAAAGATCTTAGCAGGATTTAATTTGGGTCACATCATGGAAAGGAAACCTGTCTTTTTCTTAGTTATGCATCCAGGGCCTGCTTCTCTTCCTGCTTTTTCCTGTTCTGTCTCTCAACCATCCTTTCTTGTCTATTCCTTAGTTTCCCACCATTAATGTTATTTTTGTCTAGCACACTTAGTTTCCTGATAAAAGTAGATAAATGTAATCTTTTTGTCATAATTTCTGAATAGGAACTTCAGAAACTGTAGTCAACTTCAAACAAACGTGCCAGTGGGCCAGAAGTCTCAAAGATAATAGAGTTTCTACAGCCTTCCTGATAAGGCAGCAGTTAGGGGAATGAGGCCCAAATTAGCACTTCTTTGGTTTGTTGGACCTCAGTTTTCATCTGCTCCAGCTGTGCAAGCATCACCATGGAGAGCTCTCCTGCCCATATTGTGTGAGCCGTGAACATTGGTTTTCATGGCCTGGGTCCACATCTTTTGTTTTGACACTTTCCTGTACTAGAGGCAGACTAGTGGAGATCCACCCTGGTCACAAAAGTCTTGTATAAACCTTGTGCCCATCCTTTTGTAGTAACTGGTGGCATGCTTTTATGCACGTCCTTTACTGACTCTGACATTTCAGAGTGATAAGCTCTCAAGAGGTGTGCTGATTTAGTAGTCTATCTCCCAAACAACCCTGTGGTAACTGCAGCAATTGCTTAAAGAGAAGAGCTTAAGAAACATGTCCTGTTTCTTGCTTTTTTTATAAGCTGTTCTTGTTCTCTCCATTTGTTTTGTTCTCTTGTGTGCTGCGCTGTGTATTTCTCTGCTATTTAGCCGTTTCCTGCTTCTTATTCCAGTGTGCATGTTTGCTGATTCATCAAGTACCTTCTTTCACTGTCCTCATTATCCAGATACGTAGACATTATTAAGGCTACTGCCAGTTGTACTTGTTGCCTGTGATGGTTCATTTTGCTGGATTGTGTGCAGCAGTAGTTTTGTCTACTTCTTCAAGAATAGTGGGTCATAGTAACGGAAGGAAAGTTGGCTCAGGACACCCACCTCCTAGCACCTAACACTGAATGGATGACTGTCAATGGGGAGGTGAGACAAAGAGCCATACGGCAAATTACTTGGTACTAACGTCCCCTGTCCTCAATGCCTCTGAACAGTTGTTAAGGCTGTAATGTCCTGCACTACTGCTGCAGTACAGAACTCTGAGTGAAACTGGTTTTCCTGTAGTCAAGTGAGATGCCGATAAACATAGTGACTAAGACTGTAAAAAAACCAAGGAATTACCATTTTTCACATCCATACTTTAGACCAGTTTTAAGCAGCATGTATTCTTATTTTGCACATTAACGTATGTATAATATACAAAAAAAGCTATAGATATAAAATACATATGTAATGCATATGTATTATATTTACATATGTATATATGTATATAAATTGCTAATTTTGACCTGAGATCTCCCCTGATATATTTTGAGGCCAAGGATAAGACACAGCAGGTATTAAAAGCAGTCTGAGTTTCAGCCCCCGACCCTTCTTGTGTAGTTGGTCCTATTCCCTCTTTACACGTGGAACTGAGAACAGCTGGGATGCGCTCAGCCCACAACCAAGTCACGTACAGGGACAGCAGCAGACAA
>NW_010137795.1:0-6678 GCF_000699245.1 Pterocles gutturalis
GGTCCTGACACCAAGACAGAACCAAAACAGCTTCACAGTCCACTACATATGTTTATTGAAGTAAAGAACAGTGTAATTTTACGGCCTTGTTGAAGGAAGGCAGGCATTCATATTGTTTTAACAGACTTATGTGATACTGACTATTTTGTTTACCCTTGGACAAAGTTTCCTTTATAAAAGCTTCCTTTTAGTAGAGGAAAATGCTTATTCAGATTTTCTTTTATAAAATGTAACATTTTATTTTATTAATAAGTATCTGAAAGGGAATTAAAATTACTGGCACATTAAAGCCACCATTGACTTAAATAATACAACACTGAAACACCAGAGGACTTGAATTTTAATATATGTATTATTCCACTGTATAACAGAAATTTTAGTTTTAACTTCTATCCTGAGTAGTGGTAATTTATTTTCTTTCCTTTTTAGAAAGAAATGATGTCTCCACCAACTTGCAGCACTGTCAGATTCTTAGGTAGAAATGTTTAGGTTGCTTTTTTCCTAATCTGTAAGCATTTTTCTTTCCCAAATTGTAGCTGCAAGTTAGGTTTCCTTAGAAAAGTGTTTTCTTGCATTTATTTTTCTTCTAGAAAGCTAGAAAATTTTGACCTGGGATTGAAAAAAGGGACTTTTTCCCTTCTTGGTAATCTTTACTGATGGATAGGTGTTCAAAGCTTCTTTTGAAAATATAAATGCCCAGTTGTGGGTTTCTATCTTGAATTAATTTAGATGAGAGAAACACAATTAAAACAGAAGTTCTAATGTTACACAAAGTTGAGACTCTGCACTCTCAGACGATTGTTCAGACCATTTAATTGCCATAGACACACTTGTGGTTTTTGTCTGGTATTATATATATTAAAATAAGCATGTGTTTTGAATAAAACTTGATATTCAAAGTTTAAATAGACTGTGGACAGGGATAAAACATTTGAGTTTATTTCATTACACAAGTTTATAAATGGAAGTAGATGCTTTTGAAGAATGCTTTTACTTAAACCAATTAAAGTTGGATAAAATAGACAAGCAACTTATTTTTCTGAGACTGATTCCACACAAACTGATGGGACACCTTTCGATTTCAGTGGTAATGGATGATGACACCTGCCAAGATAGTTGTTAGAAGTTATTTCCTCCAATTTTCAATGTGAAAAATATTTGAATGTATTATTAACTACAAGAAGGTGTGTAAAAAATAATTAATAATATTTGTTATATACTTTGAAATTTTCCAGTAAAAGAAGCTCACAAACATTAATTTGTGAAGGAAATAAATTAAAATGATACAGGATGCATTAATAGCATTACTATTATATTTATGTTGGTGGTCATAATTTAAATGTTCTTTCAGCTCTAAAAAAAAGCACAAATAACTTGAAAGGAGAAAAACCAATGCCTAGGTACAATCTTTATACTTCACACTTTCAGACTGGCCAGGGTTATAGAATCTTCCACTTCCATTAGGTTTACAGCTGTAGAAAATAGAAATATTTAGAGTGATAGTGATTACAGCTATTGCTCCGCGGGGTTCCTTGGACTAAAAGATTTGCCAGTGTGAGATTTGATCACTTGGCAAATTTGTACATGCTCTCCCAACATCCAGCAGTAGACCAGAAGCGTAGTCAGAACTATAGCTATTGCTCCAGCTAATCTCCAGATATTGGGAAATAGTGCACAAATGCCAGCTGTGTATTTGCGGCTCAGTCATCAGCTTCAAAGGAAATACAGCTATCTATCTGGGAAAGGAGAGAGTGATCAAAATGGTGCCTTGAATTGTGCAAAAATAACTTAGTTTGATAGTTGCATGTGATTAGTTCAGACAGATGTTGTACCTGATAAGTGGAGTTGAGTGTTTAAAAATTCTAAAATAGCCTAGAGACTTCACCATTGATATAGCTGTATGTGCCCCAAATACACATTAAAAAGGGATTATTACTGAATTCTATGTTTTCTCCTGCAAACCAAGGACTTATAGAGGAATAAAAAGAAAAGGAAAATGCATCTTAGAATACCTTTTAGTTTGCTAATGAGCATGTTTATGAACTGAAGCATCTTTCAGGTGCTTTGGAAACTGAAAATGTTAACTAAATTGTGATGTCTTAGAATTGGTTCAATACTGGCATAATGCTAGAACAGCCAAAAAGATACAAGTTACACTCCTATGAGAATATTCATTGGCACAAAAGAGACGTGCAATTTTAAGTCTATGTAGCTGAACTAAGATAGTCAGGATGGGAATAAATTGTATCTTTCAAAATCGGTGATTTCCTACCAGAAGCACACTGGAAGGTTAAAACAATTACATTAATTACATATCTTCCTCTTAATTATATATCCAATTGCTGTAGTGAAGGTTATAAATAATTTTGCTCAGTTTCTTCATTCAGAACCTTTCTGTGGGTATATCTCTCTTCATATATCCATATCTAACATACGTAAGTGATCATTACTCATGTTTGTGACTCCATTTTTTCCTTACTGGGAAAAGGCTTTGATGCTGTTTTAAAAGTGCTTAGACAGTTTGATTGGAGAGCTTTGTGGCTGAGCTAGTGAAATCAATTGTCTTCAATTGACTACATGGTAACTACTTGGAGTTATCATGTTTGTACTGGTAGTGTATTACTTTGATAGGGAAAAAAAACTGATGGTGATTATTTCTGCCTGCAGCACCCTTGCCCTCCCCAATGCCCCACAGTTGTAGTTTGTGGAGGAATGTGATGTTCATGACAGTCTCCGCATTTTGTGGGAACTCTTCCCTTCTCAAATTCTCTACTGTCTGCAGTGCCAGAACATCCTCTTTCCATCATCTTCAATCTCTGGGTGACTCCCTCTGCTTTGCAAACTCTGCTTGCTCTCTCAATAGCCAATAGTTTATTTTCTTTATGCCTAAGAATTTTGCCCTGTTTGCAGTCTTATAATGAACTCATCTAGCCCCAAATCTCTTTGGTAATTTCACTTTTTTATTATTTTTTATATTTTAAAATGCAATGCTTGTGTGTAGAGTACAATGTTCATCAAGGTCCTGCAATAGTTTACTAGTGTCTGTAACCTACCTGGCTTAATTGAAGACTGTTCAAATACCACATTTTTGAAATGTCAGAAATAGACCTGCTCAAAGGCTATCCCTTGCTACCACTTCTTTGCAAGTATATGATGAAATAGTGTTAAGATCTTCTGCATTTATTCTTATTTTCAGAGATTTCTTTACCTTGCTATGGCTTCTCAATGTCTCTTTCCTTTTGCTCCTTGAGGCGTGTTTTACCAGTTCCACCATGGTGATACAGCTGTGTCAGTCTCTGCACAGTACCAGCTCTGTGCCACAGACTGCTCAGTGGGCAACTGCATACAAGATTATACACAGCAGCGTGGAAAACCCCAGTTCATTAAGACAATCCCACTGTCACTCTACATAAATCACAGCACAAATCCCGATGTTATCATGGTAGCCTGGTTTTAGATAATTTATCAGGGGAGAAAAGGATCTAGGGGGAAAAAGGCTGGTTTATATCCAGCACTTGCACCAGATTTTGGGTGTTTATACTTGGGAAGGAAGAAAAAAAATGTAACACTCAGTTAGGAAAGTTTCTTTAAAGCTGTAGGAATTATGGTTTGCAATAAAGTTACATAAATAAAATGTGCTACCTTGAGTCTATTTTGCATGTGTTGTTCACACTTCAAATTTTTGCTTGATGCAAATTAAAATGTATGTTATAATAGACATTTATATGACATTATAAAATAAACCTCCTATCTCGTGTGAAATAGCTCCAGAAGGGCAAACAGAGAAAAGCAAAGTTCACCAGTTTTAGTACATGAAAGAGATGGCATATAATATTTATTTAATTCCCAAGAACAAGAAAATTGGGAACAAGTTAAAAATACTCAACTCAAACAAGAAATTTTTTACAACTGTATGCCTCTTAGTGAAGTTAGCTTCTTGCCCTCAGGATGTAAAATCAAAGCTAACAAATTGATATACTGTCCCTGATCAGTTTGTCCTCTACCGAAACAAAACAAAACCAAACAAAATAAAATCTAATCTGTCTTGTTTCTCCTGTGCAGCTTTATCTAGATTTCTGTAGAGGTTTTTATCTCATGTTTTTAATGGATAGTTTTTTAAGGAATATATCATTCAGTTTGGTTGCTATTTTTTTCATGAAAATTCAAATTAACCATAGAAAACCTACTGTACTTCAGCACAGAATACTCTTCTGTAATTTATTTTTGACCACCCATCAGTACTGCATAAAAATTAAATTGTCTGAACTTTAAGATATCCACAATTTGAACTTGAACTTTTAAAATTGGAGTCATAGTTATCATACTATGTGCCTTCCTCTTACACCCTTTCATTTCACCCACAGGACTCAGGATAATACCACCTGGGACCCAATGCCCTGACTATTGTCCCCATAGCTCTGTAGTCACATCTCTTTTCCTCCAGGTTGCCCCTCGTAGTATAGTTGGTTCCCACATAGAAGAACAGCAGAGGTCAATAGTCAGAGGGTCAGGCAAGCTTTGGCTGTCTCTCCACAACATCCTGGATCTGAGCCCCCATCAAGCAGCTAACTTCCCTTGGCAGTAAGTTAGGTCAGCACTTGAGTGCTTCCATTCCCCACAGCAGGAAGTGACCCACTACTCTCCCTTGCTGTTTCCTTTTGGTGCTCCTGCATGGGTGTGAGTCAGTTTTCTGGATGCTTTGCTTGAAAGTAAACTGTAATGGGTGTTTAAAAATTGATCTGTTTCAAGGATATCACAACTAAAAAAAATAAATGGAAATAATTGAGGTGTTTGCCTTCTTCTAAAACGTGGACCTGACAAAAGTAAGCAACAAGCTGTTGAGCCAGCAATCATATAGAAAAAAAAAAAGAGAGAGAGAGAGAAGTTAAAAAGATGCACTAAGTTAAGCTAGCTCCCTAGAACGTTCTTTTGTTTTGGAAGACACAGTGGACAATATAGAAGAGAGTAATCTTGTTTATGGAAGCCACTAATCGTTTACTTCCATCCTGGTGTTAGACCACATGTCCTTCTGGAGATTCATGTGAATGAATAAGAATATGTTCTTTTTCTGGGCTGATCTTAGGTGGGAGAGAGGTTTTTCTCAAGTGAGAGACACATGCAAAGTTACCGTGTGAAATGTCACAAGAATGTTTTTAGGTCTTTCATACTAGTGATCAGATAATATTTGTTGAAAGGCTGGTTGAGGTCAGAACAAAGTCCTTAAGAATTTGAGGAGAGAGATTGAGACACCTTACAACTTAAGAAAAAAAATCCTCTTCAATCTAATAGGAAGATCACAAATACTAAAATGTAATGAAAGAAGAGGCACTAATGTACAGGGAAAGTGAAGGAGAGAAATAGACAACATCATAACATCAGTGCTTAAAAAAAGTGGAAGACACCTGCTGAGTTTTTCATATGTGTAAATTGGCAACCACCTTCCTAGTATCTTTTTCTTCTGTTGCTTAAAACAATGTATAATATAATCTTATAATTGAATACGAAAAACTAAATGAGAAATGTCTTATATTTACAGGACACTTAAATACAACATCCATGTGCATAAACTTGCCAGGTAATGTACTTGGCGCAGACAACAAAGCCTAAACACAGTGCAACACACTGTACTGTAAGAAGGGAATAAAATGAAAATTGCCTAGAACAGCTCCTGTTTTCAATCCAGTGAAAAGCTGCTCCCTTCAGGACAAGAATCTCTTGACCCTTAAATTGATTGCAGTAGTTGGTAAATCTTGACTTGCCTAAAGATGGGGACTGCTAGTTATCTAGGTTTGATTGTGATGTTTTCCCACTGATTTAGCAGCTGCCTCAAAATTGCATTTGGCTAGATTCCCAGACATTAAAACATGGGGTGGACCAAAAAGACTGAAATCCCTCCATACATCCACATTGTGTGCATGACTTTTGTCTCTTTTAACACAGTACATTTCAAATCTGTGTTGCACAAAAGCAAGTAATTCATTTCACTGAAATCAATCCACGTAGGGTTTCTCCTAGTATTAGTAAGGTATGTCTTTGACAGCTCCTGGACTGTGTGGATTATTTCACTCTAACAAACTAAGTTTCACCTGTGATGATGGTTGCTCTCTGTTATTTATGTCTTAGGGGTAGTGCAGTGCTTCCTGAGAACGTGTCACAAGTGTGTCCTCAAAAGAACAGAGACTGGTTGTTTTGAAGGGTCCTTCTTTTAAGTGCTACAGTAATATTTTGCAACTGTTCCTAAGGAAAGCCACACCATCTTTTCAAACTTAGTGTCCCCTTAAATTTTTCTTTAGGCAAAGAAATATCTCAGTCAATATGCAGATTAGAATGTGTTTCTGTGACAAATTAACACATAAAAATATGCAAAGATACTTGAAGAAAAGGTACACACCCTTCTTTCTTCTAGATGAAGATATTACTGCTTTATGGGGATATCATTAAGCAAGCTCTAAGTTTGTAAAGAGTGTGTGCTGGGAGAGCCCAAATTCATACCTTGAGAATAGCTGTACATGTTGTATTAAAACTCTTTCTCCAGAGAGTCTCCTTCACTTCTGCAGCTTTTATTCTTTGCCTAAGATCTATAGCCTGTTGTCACGTCAACTGTATCTGAAGCAAGCATACTATATATCCAAAATTACAGCTGTTCTTTTTGTCACTGGTGGGTGGGTGGGTGGGGGT
>NW_010137796.1:0-16773 GCF_000699245.1 Pterocles gutturalis
AGGTTTGCTGCCAGGACTTGTGACCCCGTAGGGGCCCCACACTGGAGCAGGCTGTGCCTGAAGGATGGCACCCCGTGGAAACGACCCACTCTGGAGCAGTCTGTGAAGAACTGCAGCCCATGGAAAGGACCCAATGTTGGAGAATTTCGTGGAGGACTGTCTCCCGTGGGAGAGACCCCACACTGGGGCAGGGAAGAGTGTGAGGAGGCCTCCCCCTGAGGAGGAAGGAGCAGCAGAGGCAACGTGTGACAAACTGACCCCATTCCCTGTCCCCCTGTGCCACTGTGGGTCGGGGAGGAAGTAGAGAAAATCGGGAGTAAAGTTAAGCACAGGAAGAAGGGAGGGGTGGGTGGAAAGTTTATTTTTATAAGATTTGCATATATTTCTTATTATTCTACTCTGATTTGATTGGTAATAAATTAAATTAGTTTTTCCCCAAGTCGAGTCTGTTTTGCCCATGACGGTAATTGGTGAGTGATCTCTCCCTGCCCTTACTTCAACCCACGAGCCTTTTGTTATATTTCTCTCCCCTGTCCAGCTCAGGAGGGGAGCGATAGAGCGTCTTTGGTGGGCACCTGGCATCCAGCCAGGGTCAATCCACCACAAATGATGATAAAGCAAATACTGCAGTTGTTACTTTGGAAAAATATTTAAGTAAATGGATGTTTTATCTGTAAAAAGACTTAAAACATCTGTAGGACTTCATTTGGCTTCATGTAAAAACCTTTTAAGACAAACAGTACTTCAGGACTGACCTTTTAATATATAGCTTATTGGCTTTCTATTTACATGAACATACACACAACTGAAACAAACCACTTAGGACCTAAACCATGGCAAATCAGTTATCATTATGAAAGAAAACTGAATTATATAAAAAACAAATTAAAGCCTGTTTCATATGCATGCATACAAACTGCATACCTTCTGCATTTTTCTCCCAGAAAAACAGCAGCAACATGACTTGCATGAAAAAGTTGTCCAGTAACCATTATAGAGAAAATGTACACTAATTCTTAGCATATGACAGTGTCCCCTCCATCTCCACTGCTGAGCTATTGCTGCCACTAAGCACTATTTCAAAAAACACTCAAATATTGATTTTAAACATTTCACAACTACTAAGTAAAGTTAATTTTCAAGGAATTAGACTGATGCTGGAAAACGCAAGTGAATTGCACTAATTTCTGTTTAACTGCACTAATGAAACAAGATAAATATTGCATATGACTTATTATAACTTTGTTTTGAAAATCAAACAGTTCAGAAAATAATCAGTAGGCACTCAATCAAGGAGTATTTTATCATGTGTAAATACAGTGAATTAAATTCAATCCCTAACACTTTATACATTCATTGACTTTTATGTCCTATGTATATTTTTATTCTGTTTCAAGAAGTCTGGATCTAATTTAGAAAGAAACTGAAAAACAAACTATGAAAACTAGCAAATTTAAAAAGCCTATTACTCAACCACAGAGGATACTGTCAGGCTTCATTATTTAGATGAGCATGAGCATTATAAGTTATTCTATTGTGTGTTCTGTATAAAATTAGAAATACATAAATTAAAATTCTCATTGAGATTAATTTCAGGAACTAAAATAGAATTTAAAATGTAGACTTACAGTGATGTCTGGAACTGCTGCATGTGGTGATACTTGATACATACATTTGTATCACAAAGCAATTGAGATTTAGGATATGTTGTAAATGAGAGGAATAAAAATATTAATAATGATAAGATTTGAATTAATTTTCAGTAGCTAGGAGAATTCATTGTAATACAGCAAAGTTTTTTGTTCATTACAAAAACAGACATTAGAATATATTATTAAATGACACTTTAACCCATTATTTGAGTTCTCCTTGACATACACTCATGCATGTATATATGAGTGATTGCTTAAGCAATAAGCCTGGGAAAAATGTAAAATGTATTTCCTCATAGCAAATTGCAACTGAATTAGACTACTGGGCAGACATAAACAATGCAATCAAATTCCCTGGCTTTTTATTGAGCTTCTATTTGACTTAGTATACATTTGGAAACAAAAAAATTGTGTTTCTCAGGGTCTGTGACATTGCAGGCCATGAGAGATTCAATGTCAGTGCCAGCATACAAATTTATTAGTCTATAAAATTTGACATTCTCTTATTTATTCACAGAAAGGACAAATAAGATATTTTTTCATACTTACCAGAAATATCTGGGAGTGTTTATATGCTGCTCCATCTGGAGGATGCAAATAGTCGAGGCTGCTTTACAATTCAGCAGGCAAAGGCCTGCTGAAGGATAACAAATGACTTCATGGTGAAACAGCTATTGAAATTCTTTCAGTACGTGATATTAAAAACAACTGAACAAACAGAGATAAGGGACAAATAGGATTTGAAACAGACCTTTTTTTTTTTTTTTTTTTTTTTTTTTTTTTAACCAGTGTAAAAGAAAAACAAACGGAGCTCCTAGTTGAGGCTATACCTTTTAGTCATTTCTGGAGGTAGTTTTAGTTCATACTTAAGACTTCTCTCAGAATGATAGGTGCTGATCAAGTTCAGTGTCCCAGATATGAAAATGGTAACAGGACACTCCCTCTGGAATCCTGAAGATGGGATAGGAAGGAAGGATAATCATCATTCTATAGAAAACTCTTGCTTAAGACATTTTTTTCAAAGTGAAGAAAAAAAAAAATTTGACTTGCTCCCTATGGGTATGAGAGATTCAACAGAGAAAATGTAGTAAACATTTATAAGCAATGAAAATTCAACTTAAGTTTAAAAGCCAAAGTTGTCTTAATAGGAAGTTTGGTTGAATGACCAATACAGCAAAATAATTGACGAAGCATGAAGATGAAGCACGATCATGTACTTCAAAGATGGAAAAGAAGGAAGCAAGAAAGAATAAATTTTTAGAAACTATCCTGTGATCTGATTATTCGGAATTTCTATTTTTCATGGTGTCATATTGCTATTTACATTATACTACACACTGGTAAAAAAGCCAACAACAAAACCCCCCAGAAACATTTAATCATAAATTCTTTATATTAGAAAAGACTTCTAGCTGTCCTCTGGTCCAACCCCCTGCTGACAGCAGCCCCAGCTTACACTGGGCCAACTTAGAACAAACAGTACCTAACACAAATAGGCAGATGCCTAACAGCAGAAAATTCACCACAGCTTTTGGGCTATCGGTCTATCAAATGTAGATAGTCTATGAAAACTAACCACACTGAGCCCAGTAAATTCCTAGAGCCTCCAAGAAACATGAGTAAACTCAGGGTGCAGTCATCATGCAGGGGAGAAATTCCCTCCAAAACCCTAATCATCATAATTTTATACCCTGAAGCATGATGTCTGTACATTTTAACACGCATGACTATAAATGTTACTGTAGTCACACAATTACTCAGACCTTTTAAAAATTCTTCTATAGTATTTGACTTAGCGACCTCCTGCATCAGGGAACGTGTGGCTTCAGGGAAAACGATGGACCAAATCACAGCCCTTTCTTCTCTAAGGAGATGCCATCTCAGTGACGCTAAATACACTCCCACCCCTCCAAACAAAATCTTCACAGTCTAATCCTACATAATTGTATTTTGTTTATGTAGTTCTATACTCCTCTTTTGTCTTTCAGAACAAAAGGGAAAAACTGACAATCCAATCTCAAGACAAATATTCATTCATCAGTTTAAGTCTGCTTCACAACAAACAAGGGCAACTGCATTGGTTATAGTAAGAATTTCTACTGTTTCTTACCAAAGTCTTATTAAAAGCCTGCTCTACCTGACACACGTTCACAAAATCATCACTGATTGGGTCAGCATTTCTGAAGAATATATGAATACGACAGTGCGAGATAATTATTTTTACCTCAACTTTGCACCAAAACAGGAGCACATTCAAGATTAGACACCAAACTCAATGGTGCAAGAATTCACGCTGACAAAGGACAGTGGCTCCCAATATAAAACCCGGACCATTTTAGTCACCTTCATACCAATGCAGCTCCATTCATACCATAAAGCAGAACGGAGGCTTTGCAAAATTATCCTGAAGTAACAAAACTGTCTGGGCTAGACAAGCCTTGGTTATCGCTATAGTTCTTCTCCTCCAGATAAAGAAACAAACTCTAGCAGCACAAACAATACAACTGCATTCCACTTATTGGGTTGCACAGCTCTTCTTGCTTTAATATATTTGAAGCAAGACAACTGATGTACAGAAAAGTCTAGTGTTCTTCCAGAACTGTGATGAAATATAAGACCTAATGTTTTAGTGATTTTTTTTTCATTAAAAAATCCTTTCCTCTAAAAAAGGGAGAGGGACAGACATAATTTGTAAAAAAAGCCTACAAACAGCTTTTGGCTCAGTATAAGCAAATTAAATATCAGAACTTAAGATCCTCAGCAAAATAAAGAGAGCAAGTCCACTCGCCTGTGTTCAAAATTAAATATAAAAGGAAAAAAAAAGCCTTACACCATCTCTGTATTTTCTTAACCTGATAGGATGTAAAATATAGTTCAGTTTCAAATCCACTTCTGTAAAGTAGCATTTGGCATTTCACTGAGAAATCCATCAGATGTTCCAGTTTAACACGCTTAAGGTTGCTCCAATTCCCTCAAGAAAAGATACTTCATGTTCCCTAGAGCGCAGGTATTCTAAGAAGTGTCTTTCTTAGTAAGAGGACATTCACAAAATGTTACAATTTCAACCTAATTAGAAAGAAATCTTATTAATTAGGTAATCATCTAAAAGGATATTAGATTTTTTAGATGGAGGGCAAAACAAGAGCACAATAAGGCCCCATCTTTTCCTGCCATTTTAAGTAACTGCTCTTTCAAATGTAAGTTTACTTCCTAAATCACAGAGAGTTTAACAAGTTAATCACAGTAGAAAGTTACCTGTTGAAAACAACTCCCAATGGCAAAGAAATCCTCCATAATTATTTCATGTCTTTGTACATATGTATATAATAGCTATAGACATATAATTTTATGCATGCATGCATATCTGCATGCTTAAGTTCATGAAAATGTCGTTTTGCAACTTCTTCAGGAAAACATTTGTAATTTTTGAAAGTACTCTTTCTTTTCAGAATAAAACACAGATTTAACACACCACAGACTTTTTTTTCCAATCAAGTGATACACTTTTATCAAAGCTACTTACCGAGACCTATTTTACTTTACTTAACCCAGGGTCTCTTCATTTATTCTAAATATTTCTGTTCCAAATCTCTAAAGTATAAGAGAAAAAGCACTGAACCCTTTCTTTTTTGCCATCTGCTTCCAATAAGTGTAACCAATGGACAGAATATACTATTCTACACATTCAAGCTTCAGTCCATAGAAGTAATGTGTTTAAGTGTTATTATGTAAGAATAGCATCTACCTGTGAACTGGTTCAGACATTCCTTGTTGTACTGCCCCAGTGCAACAGGCTGGTACATTTATTGTTCCTATTGCTAGAACTTGGTAGATTCTAACTGTATTTCCCAAATAGAGCAACTAACTGAAAAGTTTAAAAGCTAACTTATCTCATTTGGGGAACTTACATATTCCCTTTGACAAACCAGTTTGTAAACTTATCTTCCCATTTATTTACCTTCTGTAAGTTAGCATAAAGTTTCTCCTCCCTTTCCTACTTAAGAAAGGTGTCTGAACTTCCTCAGCGCTTAAAGGGTCAAAATTTATCATTTCAGTTCATCTAATAAGTAATGTTTTTGCCGAACAAAACCAATTCCCAATAAATTCTCACTGTATTTGTGTGCTCTGATTTGATTTAGAGGCCTGTGGGGAGACACCATTTGGTAGCAGAGGAACACAGAGGGGTAGGTGGTGCTGAGGAGAAGTAGAGCTCATGTGCCAGAAGTGTTATTGTGTCAGGTTGATTTATTGAGTGAGCTTCACTTCACCGAATGTTCCGAGATATTTATTTCCCTAAAGGCTCTGCAAAGATATGAACAGACCTGCATCCACAGATGTCATCATTGCTCATTTTACCGAGTCATGAAATTTTCTCAACTGCAATTTGTCCATCTAAAATTGCTGCAACAGAACAATGTCAATAGTAGCTTCCTACTCATACTACCTCCCTCTACTACACACTCTTGCTACATCCACCTCCTGACTTCTGAGAATTTAAAGACACAGACCTACATGTTGAACAGTTCCTCAAGCACTTCCTTTTTATAATCCAATAGGTAAAGGAAATTAAAATAAATGCAAATAAAGGGAGTAGTCACATGCCAAAAGTAAGAAACCAGCAGCACATGTGACTGAACAGATGAAAGAATACCAACAAGTGACAAGAAAAATGTCCTACTTGAACCAGTTAGAGCTAGAATCCCGCTATCTGGAATTAAGAACAGTCAACTCCTGCCATTTTCCTTGGACTACTTTTTGTTTTCCACTTTGTTTTTTGACAGTAGCTCCTGCGAGAAGTAAGCAACCATCACCCTCAGTCTATTCATAACAGTAAAGAAGAAACAGATTACATTTGGTCCTGATTTGATGTTACAGCTGTGTGGAGAGGAAGAAATGGACACGCAAATACACTTATGCTCCCACGTGTTCAAAATACTTCAACTTTCCTGGAAATAATAATGAACTCATGGCATTTCAAAAGCTGCAAGGGATATAGAAAGTAAACATCATAGGCACTGAAAACAAAATAGTCTGTTAATCAATTATAATAATTAAGATTCATTAAAATTAGGATTTTCTTAAATATATGCAAAAAAAATATTTGTCTTTAAAACGAGTTTTAACATGTAAGCGTTCCTTTAAGGTTTCAGAAGGATAATGTCATTTTACACAAAGTTTCAGGTGTTAGTTGGATTTAAATAATGCAATATATAAACAGGATATTACAAATAACATAATTTCTTTTACGAACTTTATCCAAAAAGCTTTTCCTGTGCTGCAGAAGAAGATCTATTTAAATACATATGTAAAAGTGAGCGCTTGTAGCCTATGTCAGAATACACTGGCTTATTTAAATATGTTAATATTTCTCATTATGCCATTAACAATAACCTTCATCCATTTGTGAAAAACATTTTGCCAAGCATGCACATAAAAAATTAGCAAGTGAAGCAAAATCACCTTAATTTGCTTTGGACCAGCAAATAACCAACTAATTTGCAGAAATCCCTGCCAAGCACTCATATTAAATGCTTCATGCTTATTTTATGACCTCTGCTGCTCCTCTCCTTCCCAGGCCCTGAATCATATGATCATTAACATATTGCAAGGTCTGAAACTTTATTTTTTACATTCCTTAATTAATGCCTGTTTATAGAAGGCCATAGGACTTCAGATCCAGTTAATGAAACTTCGCTCCCCCAGGCCCCTGGAGCCCAATAGAGAGCTTTCTCCTCTGTTGTTTTAGTAGCTTTTCTCCAACTGTTTGTTTATACACACTTAATTGATCTCTTTAGTCCCAGAAGCATTCCAGAGACACAACCTGTTCTGAGGCAAGTTAAAGTTTTTTCCCCTTCTTTATAAAAGCCCTGATTGCCCAAGGTTATCAGTTTTAATTTGAAAGTTGAAGATTCAGCTTTATTTACACTGTCTAAAAGACAAAATTGATATGGGCCCTGAAGTGTTCATTTTTACATTCGTACGCAGCAGAGTGCATTGCAAACACATACTGTATATAATTATTTTGTTGTAGAACTAAGTAATTACTAAACACTGCTATGTCTTGTTTTATTGCATTTAAGAAACTCAGTCTTCATAACAAGTTGAAAATAAGAACAAATCAGCCTGCCAATGCATGAAATTTTCATGGCTCTTCAATTTACATTTTACATATTCCCTATGACAAGAATTTCTATTATGCTATTCTCTTTTTTCTGCTATAATTAAATTAAAAAAGTAATTGGCTGGTGCTGCACACTGCTGCAATGTCTTAATCACATAGACAAACAGTTTTACAATAGCTTACACCATTTGCCACATGGGGCAATGACATTATTGTCCCAGGCTATAAACCAGGAGACAGATATCACATACCAGCTATCAACTACTGTGTTGAGTCTCCTGGTGCCTGCTTGTGAAAACAGAAGAGAGAGGTACATTTAGTGCGTTGATTGGCAACTCTACGGCTGAAATCTTAATTAACTACAAGTGACCAAGACTAACAACATGATAAAAGCAAATGTTTGTGGTTAAAATGAGTGACATTAGAAATATCTGCTTTGATTTCAAGATGTAAAAATCCTTGGGCAGAGAAAATAACCCAATATGCCACTGCTTTAAAAAAAGGAACTACAAATACTTTCATGGTGTTTTTTTAAGTGAAAAAAAACCACAACTAGCAGCCGAGTAACTTTAATTCAGTATAATCAATCTTTTTCAATAGAGGGATAATAAAAAAAATGCCAGCATACACGACACAGTTACTCTTAATTATCATTTCCTAATCACCTAAACTGATTTAGACAATACTTCCTTTGCACTCCTGTTTAGAAAAAAAGTACCAGGAGAAAATAAAGGACTTCCAAATCTATCCTTATGTCAGGAATATTTTTAATAGAACCAGGCTTCTAACAATCACTACAGTATTCATCTTGAAAAGAAAAGAAACACATTTAAGAACCTATCAAGTAATTTGACTAGAAACTTCTGAGGCAATTTAGACAGAATTACAATGTAAATTCAAAAACTGTTAAACTGAAGACTTCTCTAAAACAGAATTCAGACCTGTAAATTCCTATGCTTTTATTATTTTATTTTTACTGGTTTCTTGAATACACATATGTAAAAGAATCAACCCAGTGACAATGTCAACTCACCTCTCAGGAATACACACCATGCAACTGTCCAGGTAATCAGTATTATTCAAACTGAGCCATCCATGTCACACAAAATTACTTAACATTTTATGACACAAATAATCTGTGTTTTAGAAATTAGGGCACTCACTAGTAGCCTACAGCCCTAGTCCTAATTTCTTTTTTAGCGTAAAACAAACACCTTCAACTATTACATATGGAAACTATGTTCTGGGTGTTGCTCCAGAAGTTAAGCACATTTTCGTAGATAAATCCCTTACTAAAGTTAAACCTACTTGTATGTAAGGTATTTGTTAATGTGATGCATGCACATCAATATGGTTACATTGCTTTAGCTGGATTTTCTTCCACTTTTGTACTATTTCTCAATAAACTAAGTTGTTAGAAGAAAACTTAACTGTAGATAGTCATTCTAAAACCCAGCTACTAAACTGCTAACACCAAATCTCAGCTACTTGATGTGTAGAAACAGGAGACCAGATTAGAGCAGCAAGTGGATTCTAATTGCGTGAAACCAGAGAGGTCTAACACTGTGTCTCAAAAACATGGTAATATTGGTTCTTAGCATATAGTAGACTACAACACCACTACTAACAGTTCTGTGGTTCCCTTCAAAAACTCAAGCTGATAAATGAAATCCATCTCGTTTCAAGAACAAATTAAGCCACCATAGGGGGTATTTAGTTCTCCTACTTAAAATACCAGCGAATCAAACGCAGCTGACCTAAGAGAAGAAATGTGATGGGAGGGCCTCAGGGAATTAGCCAAAAATCTCATAGCTCTAAGTGTAGACTCACTGAGCTGGAAACTGTCATGTATATACTTCCTACCTATAAATCTCTCTTATCATAACTGATTACAATAAAATAAGCATGATCCTGGTTCCCACTGATGACAATGGAAGAATTCCAGTTGACTCCTTCATTCCTGAATTTGGCATAAGAATAATTCATCAGCTCCTAATTACTATACAGCACAAAGTCTTTGATGTATCCTAAGGTTTTTCTTACCTCAGCCAGAAGATATTTTCTCACTTTTACCTACTCGGACTTTTACTTCTATGCAGAACACAATGGACTGAAGTCATGCAGAGAGCGAGGAAATCCTAGGAAACTTAGTGTGTAAAGAAATAATCTCTGCTAAGTTCTCGTAATACCTATGATGTTCTGAGTCTCAAAGTCCATTTCTATTTTTTGTATTACCTTCACTGTTTCTTCAGAAGAGCAACAGCCTATCTCTGTATCACCTAACAATACAGTCCCAGTACGTGACTAGTGCTTCCAAGTGCTACTGTAATACAAAATAATAATTAATTTTTTTTTAATTATATTCCATCACTACACTTGCTAAACACTCTGCACCTGGAAAGGCACAGTTAACTGTCTTTAAGACTTCAGTACAGGTCAAAAGCAAATAAGGGATGTCCTGGGTTAAGCTGAGACAGTGTTACATTATTTGCCAACATTTTACTAACTCAAACCATAAAAGACTGGAAAATATAAACATTATTAAAATGAAATTTTATAATTCTCAGTTTTACCCTTCAGAAATGCTCGAGGGAAGCCATGTCAGGTGCTTGTTACCCACTCCATCTCTTTGTCATGCTGTCTCTTATTTTTTAAATAAGAAAAATCAGTGCCTTTGAAGGATCACAAAATGCATTTGAGGTTGCTATCAGACACCAAAAAAATGAACAGCTATCTGTAGCTCATGGACCAAATCTTGGCCTCACCGAAATCAGTAGGATTTTGCTTTTGAATTTGTCAGAGCAATTCCCTGCCAGATCTCCCTGAGACTCTCAATGGTATGTCTAGTCCCTGAAAGAAGAGATTTGGAGGGCCACCACTGCAACAAGGGCTTCAGGTATGACACTGTTCTTTAAAAAACCCCACAAAGATCTGCTCAAAGGAACTGGCAACCCAAAGCAACTGTATCCAAACCAAGCAGCATCAGACAGTAATCTCTATCAATACTGGCTTTGCTCACATCTGACATTCCAAACTAATGGAAGAAAGTTCAACATCATACACTTGTCGTCCTTTGTCTATGAGGCTGCACATAATAAGTTTTTACAAAATCTTCCCTTTGGCCACGATTGTAATTTTTTTTCCTTTCTTTCCCCCTTGGAACCTGTTTAAACACATGTACAGCTTGGCTAGCATCCACAAATGCAAATAACTGATTTTAAAAGAAATGTATTTTTGTAGTCTTCTGTGTTTAAAAAGTACATGTAAATTGAGGTTCGCCCTAAAATAAGTCTATTCTGCAATTCAAAGAAAGGTAAGTTAGTGCTTCAGTTTCACTCAGACTTTGACATTTCATCCGCGACTACAAAATTTACCTCACAAAACACATTTTTAATATCGCAGTTCCCACTGGCTCATATGGGAACTGTGGTACTTCTCTCAGCCAGGAACTCAGTTCTGGAACAACCAGCTTCTAGGTGCATGAAACACTCTTGTACTTCTGCACAAAGAAGCAAGGTAAGTTTTGAGTACTTCCCATCATCATTCATCAATCCTCGCTGCAGATGTTTGGCAAAAAATAAAGTTAGAAGAACATTTACATAAAGTGTGTCAGAGTACAAAACTCAAATCCCTGGCAGCAATGCAGAGTCTTCAGCCTTTGCTGAAGCAGAAATACAAACCAGTTATCATGGTTGACTCAGATTCTGAGATCTCTGGTTCACCACTAGAAGAGCCACAATTCAGTATCCACCAAGGCACAGATTTATGAAGAAGAGCTCCCAGACTGACAAGCAATTTTGTTACAAAAGTATCCCTCCAACATCTGCGTCACAGGAATGTTTAGAACCTAAGTAAATTATTTAGTCATATTTCACACCTCGTCCAAAAGGAACAGGTTCTCATTAGCCTCTTCAATCAACCAACCTTCAGTCAGGAAAAAGGCGGAAAGTTTTACAATGTCATTATTTATTTGGTAAAAATTTATCTGTAAAGCACAAAAAATTTATAACTCTAGGCAACAGATTTCACAGCTGAGAAAAGTTTGTGATGACTTAATAAAAACAGAAAATCAAAGCAGCTCCAACACATCTTATTTTCTGACCTAGCTTTTAACAATATTTCTATTTATGAATAGATACTCAATAAGAGAGCATTTACAGTGAGAAAAATTGTACTTCTCCACCCATCAATTTAAGGCTTAAAAATATAATTCTTTGCCTTTTTTCAGCATGCCACCCTTTAGGGCAAAGAGTGGTAATGAACACCTACTAGTCACACAGAATTATAGTGCTCTTTATTTCACCCAGGGCTGAAAAAATTTCCAAAGGTTTGGAATCCTGAAACCTGTAAACAAAATCTGTGGAGCAGATAAAATTTTAAATGGCACAATGCAATTAAAGCTGAATTCAATTTGAGCGCACCCTGTCCATCTGTCAGAGGGAAACAAAAGCCGAGGAGCTCCATTATTGCTGAATCCCTGCTCTTGTTAATTTGCTTGCTGAGAGATTTCAATTTCTAGGAAGTGCACAAATTAGTGTTCAGTCAGGGCTAGATCCTCAGTAAGTATAAGCAGATGGTGGAAATCAGCCCTAATCAAGTAGCCAAAGCCTTTTTTTCTGTCTGATTAAAGCATTTTAATCCTTTCATATTGTCTGTGTTTTTTAGTAAATATCTACCATCATTTTTTTCCCCTCCCCATTTGCTACCATTTTTATTCCCAAAGAAATTGAAATTCAGTTTCTAATTCATTTACTTATTTTTACAAGAATGTATTTTTTAACCATACTAGTATACTTTGGGCCAGGCAATGTGGCCAATTAGATTATCCCATTTATTCAGTTCACTGAACTTACTTTTTTTTTTTTTTAATTGCAACAAAATACTTAATATATGGTCAGCTAAAGCAACATACACTGTTTGTCTTGCTCATTTCTGATTATCCACTGGAAAACTCCTCCAAACATTGAATTCATTATGATTAACATTAAGAAGTAAAAAACCCCTCAGAGTAACTGCACAAAATGATGATACTACGTTCTATGCACATTTTCTACCTCTGTGGAGGAAAAGGAGATTATTTTTATATTAGTACAAGCCACAGAGATGTCCATTGCAGGAGGAAAGCCTGTTTATACCACAAAAGAAGAAGGCTCTAATAACTCATAGATGCCACAGGCATTTGTGAATAATGAGAGCTAAGATTAACACAGAAACATTACAAACATTATTGTGAATAGAATACAATACATAATTAACTCTTCACATTTTAATGAAAAATAGCAGAATTTGTTATTTCAAAGGTTACTTATTGTTGAATTTGCAGATAATGGTAAGTATAAGAGGGAACTGCCTACCTGAACATATATTTACAGAACCCAGATAAGAATACCAAACAAAACAGCAGTAATTTGATTTGCATAAAATATACACGGTGAAACTTTGACTGCTATTTATATTGCTTTCTCTTTTAGGAAAATATATAAACAGATTTTTTTGAAAAGCCAGTATCTTTAGACCAAAATCTGTTTAACATTATTATATATGTTACACTTTCATGTGTGTATTATATAAAACAGCTGAAAAATATAAACTTTGATAGTTGGATCTACACAGAAGTGTGTAAAACAATAACCTTAGGGACACATTTTTCAAAAACAGTACACAGGATTTAGCCACACATTTGCCATTAAAATTAATGGGAGTTATTTAGCTATAAATCCTGAAGAAAAGTCTTTGAAAATGTACCCCTTAAAGTCAACACTATCAACATAATGCACAAGGGTGGAGGAAAATTGAATTTTGAACAATGAAGAACTTCAATATAAACCATGTGTAGTATTTTCACTGAATGATATTTTGGTATCCCGTAAAGCAACTTTATTGCCTAACGGCCATATTAAAAAACCCACACCTAATATTTTCAGAAATGCAATAAATAAGAACAGATGATTACTTCCATTTATCAGAGGTTAAAGTCAGAACAATAATGAAAAATAATTCCTTGCTAAGTCTCTGAAATGCTTTATCCAAGAAACATTTTTAAATCTCCTGAACGTGCTTCTGAAAATTTAGAGGTGTTAGCACTGAGTTTTTTTCAATACAGGAATCCTACATACGAACATACTACTGTATGCTGATTCTTGATTTAACACACTTGCATTTTTCATGCTTTCCCCTACTTTTCATATTAAAGATCCTTTATTTCTTCCAATAGCCTCAAGCAGAGTCCCCTTCCACTCTCCTACACAAACATTAACACTTGCATTAGCGTAACACTTGTAAAGCAGCTTTTCTTTGAGTGAAAGAAAGAAGGCACCAGTTCATCACTGAACTAATCCCACAGAGAGACTTGATCTATTTGTATTCCCCTTCCAACTCTTCTCTCGCAAACGCCCTCTCCCTTCTCCTCTTCTTTGACTAGTGTAGGAAGCAAACCAAAGCATATTCTATTAAAAGATATTTTCCAGCAATAAAAGTAAGCTGGAAGGTTGGATTTTGTTTAAGACTATGCCAAAGGCTGGCCAATCGTTTCCAATGATATTTTGTGAAACAAAGACTGAAGTCAAGGATAGTAACAGCCTTCACAAAAAAAAAAAAAAAAAAAGGTTCAAATCCTGCTTCTACTTTCACCAAGAAATGAAATGGAATTTAATCCCATGCCCATTCACTCCTCGGTTTACTTCTGGAACTGAGAGGCAGTCTTGGTATCAGGATGACTACTAAATATTACACCAAAATTACCAACTCATTTCCCATGGGCCACTGAATGCCTGTAACAGAAAAGACACCCAACTCTGCAAGACCAGAGCTGCCTCATCCTCGCAGGATTTTCAAGCTTTCACGCGATGGCTGTTGCTTAAAAACAATATTAATGAGAGAAATGATGTGCCAAATCATCATTCCGAGCCTGTAAACTAAGTGCTGGGCAGTTACCAACTTCCTAAAAATAGAAAGCTCCTATCTGGAACACAACATGGAAAGCAACTTTGTCTGTTGCTGCAGTAGGATACATTTAAACATTGAGATAAGAGTAACCTAGATGAATGAGAAGTGAACTCTATACACGTTCACCTTGTTTTCCACACTCATGTCACCTTCTCGGATCCAACCAGAATAAAATTTGTATATATTTAGAATCAAACATACAGTGTTAGCAAATACTGCAAATATAAAAAATAAGGTTTCGCTAATTTATGAAACCAAAGGAACTTTTTTACTCTAAAAATCTAAATCCTGTTTTTTTCAGGTCACACTTTGAATTCTTCAAATCTTCTACTGTTTGTTTTATACATTATTTCCTTCTTGATTTGTAGTAAAACCTAAAAATTTAAATATTATTTAATTTTTGTAACATGAAACGTGGTCATGCATATTGCAAACATATGCACCAACACATCTGTGTTCAGTCCTTTGATTGCTAGAGTACTAGTGGTTTTTTAAGAATAAAAGAACTGATGCCTTAAAATCACATACTGTTCACACAAAAATAAGTTAATATTGCATTTTAAATATAGACAACAGTACACTGTACTGTTAAAAGTATATACTTTTGAGGACATCTGCAACATCTGATTTCTTTTTAAATGTAAATTATTCTTGACAGCTTGGAGGTTCTTTATTAACCTTTTTATTACTGTTATTGCAGCTGTGACCATGAAGTATATATACTCAGTAGAAAACTTAAATTTGTAATGTGAAGAAGTTGTCTGCAAACTGTAAAAAAAGGTTTACATATAGTTTAAGATTCACAGCATGCTTATAATGTTGATCAATATTATCTCATTTGCACATACTCCATATGGCAGCATTCATCTGTTGTCTTTTGCTTATACTTAGACCCAGGACTCCTTGGGGCAGGGACTGAACATCTGAGCTGAGTAGCTCAATGGTCCACAGTGAGGACTTTTAGAAACAACAGTGATGTGAACAGGACAGAATACAGGAAAATCAAAACAGGAGCTTTTTCCATCTACCAAACAGTTTAATACTCCTTTAAACAAAAAAACAAAACAAACAAACAAGCAAAAGAACCCACAAAAAACCCCCAGAAACTAGAATCTAAAACACTGATTACAAACAAAACAATTTTTTTGTGATAAAATCACCACAGTTTGGGCTAATACTTTTAATAGAACTTCTGAAATCAGGGTTGGAGAAGTTTCTAAAAGATACAATAAAGCAGATATAAATCAAGGGATATCCAGTAGCCCGTGTTACTGTAAGCAGATAACAGTACGTGAACTTACTTGATGTAATTTTACAACCAATTTGAGGAGGTATTTTATTTTTTGCACACCTGCAGTTAACATACAGTTAACAAAATTTAAAACCGAACAGTTAACACTGTACTCATTCCTTTGCCTTCTCATTACACATCATTTATGAAACTCTGTAGTATGAACTCTACCTTATCTACCTCACGATTCCTTCATCATACAACCATACCTCTTAAATGTAATTTATCTACTTTATAAATACGAAAATACCCTTAAGGCACTTTGGGTATTTTGTACATACTTAGCTTTTAGACTTCCAATAAAATGAATGCTATTGACATAACTTTACACAATGGGAAATCTATTAACTAAACTCTTCCAAGTCTTTTTAGTCATGGTTTTCAAGAAAAACCATGGAGCAGACTGACAGGCAAACTCTTTGTAGCATCTTAGCATGTTCTCTGCAATACAGCAGAAAAAGATCATTAGCTATTCAAAGTAAAACTTTCAGCAAATGTGCCTAAGACATACTGACCTTCTTATAGTCAGGAAATGCATGTTGCATCTTTATGTGCTTTTAAATATAATTTGTCTAAACTGTCTAAAGTAAATCAAAAAACTATCACTCAATTCTCTCAGTAGAAAGGGTACATTTTAATTGCAGAACTTAAAACCTCACAATTAAAAGCTGTGTTACTACTTAAAGCTAGCACAAACACAAGAATGAGAGTTCATGCACACAAATCAGCTTTTCTACCACATCACAGAATCACAGAATCACAGA
>NW_010137797.1:0-1241 GCF_000699245.1 Pterocles gutturalis
TTCCAATCTCTAACATTCTATGATTCTGTAATATATTCCCCCAATGAACTCCACTGCTCTAGTGAAAGCACAAAAATTGAGGAGTAACAGCATTTTTGCTGTGCTTTTTCTTTCCTATCTCAGAGGTGGTATTTTGATATGGTGTTAAAAATTTTACCATAAGCCGCTGGGTCAGCAACATGTTCCTGCATGAAACAGCCAAATCCAGACAGGTTGGTGGTTACACTGGGAATGCCCATCACAGTACATTCAGCTGCCAAAAGAAACAGACAAGAAGTGTTTCAGGGCAATATACTTTGAATGTATGAATATACTTGAGAGAAAAAGAAACAGGCAGACAGAAGCTCCCATAACACTAGAGCTGCTCTGAAAATGTCAAGTGAAAACTACTATGCTTTGTTGTGGATTTGGAGAAAAAGAAAAAAGAAACAAAGAAAAATAAATTTTAAAGAGAAAATTTCACATTGTTTTTGTGAACATATATTTGTGTTCCCCAGCAGCTAAACTGAAAACTTTCTGGGAGTCCGATGTTGAAACAGAGAATCCGAATATATGGTCTGGACTGTTTGGATTTCAAATTGAAGCCTGTTGTACACATATGTTCATTAGTTGTTTACAACTAGTTACAGAACTGAATTTCTTAACGACAGGAGCATGTTAAACTTGGTATTTTGATACTCATTGCTTGTAAACTGTTCCCTACAGCAAGAAAAAAACCCCAACAAACCCCATCATAACTCAGGACTGCATTCAAAGTAGTTGTGGAGACAGTTTTATAAAATTAGAAAATGAATGCATCTTTTGCAGTTATTTCTGTCATCACTGTGAGGGTAACTGTTTAGTCAGTCTTAAAGAGTTTCTGCGAATGAACTTAAGCCTAACATAAGACAGCATGCAGATAAAGTAAATACCCTAGTCTTTGAAATGCTGAAAGCCACCTACATGGCCTTCATTCATATGACAATAAAACCGGTGCCTATAAAATAGAACTAAAAATCTACCTTAAAAAATAAATTTTTGTTTCTGGGAGAATTAAATGGGTGTCAACAAAGAATCACTTTCGCATCAGTAAAGGAAAGAGAAACTACCCTTTTAATTAGTGTAAATCACACCTTTCCTCAAAACTGCTAAGTACCAGTCTAACATTTCTGTCCAGGTTTACTTTAATGTTCACTTCAAAATCATCCCTGGCTGCCACCCTTTCTTTATACCTTATCTGAGGTTAGAACAGGGAGAGACAA
>NW_010137797.1:1257-5926 GCF_000699245.1 Pterocles gutturalis
GTCTTAGAATTGAATAATTCTCTTACTTGGAGAGAAATAGCTCTGGAGACTGACTAAATTTGCGAAATTTCTATTCTGATTCATTGGCTTACAACAAATACTCTTCAGAGGTGCACCCCAACTTTCAGATGTGTATCAAGACTACAGAAGGTATTTTGGAGGACATAAAAACCCCAGGCACCTAGGCTTTGATATTCATAGATATTCGAGTACATAGTTTGCACTGATTTCATCAGATGTTAAGTGCTTTTTGTAAATCCAGGCCAAATTGTTTAAGTGAGAAACTGTATGTTCTCTGTATCTTTAGAAATTTACATTTAATTCAGTGAGATTCTCTACCACTGCATGTATTTGTGGTAAATATCTCATATATGCTGTTACACAATTCTATCAAACTTAAATGTTATCTTGCATTAAATCCACTGAAGTATGTCAGGTGGTAGCATCAGATTTCTTGCCCTACTGTTTTCAATATGCACGTTCCTCTAAGTCTTCTTTTAAAATCCTTGAATAAAGTTAAGAATTAAGTTTAAAAATTCTTTTTTGTTCTAAAGCCACAGAAAATCAAAAGATTACATGTTAGTATGGGAAAGGGTCCAGCACAGGGACAAATGTGAGTAGTTGGTCAGTCAGTAGATGCCATTTTATAGTACCTGGCCCCCAAATTTTGCCAGCAGTAAGACCTTTGCACTGCATAAGAAACAGAGCCAAAAGGGTTTTTTCAGCACTCTGGAAGAAACTGGCTTCAAAGCTGTTCTGCATCAACAGAATGGGTATTCATCTATTGATACTAGCTAAACGTACAGATTGCCTACCTGGAGTGTAACCCCAGGGTTCATAGTATGACGGAAATACACCAAGGTGGCAGCCTCTAACAAACTCCTCATAGTCCAAAGGCAGTAATGGACTTGTCGAAGAAAGAAATTCTGGATGTAGGATCACCTGGATATTCAAAACTTGCATTAGAGGTGAAAGAAAACCATCATCAATACATTTTAATTATCAATAAGCTTAAGCAATTTATTCACTCCAGTCTTTTCCTAAGTATTTGAACAACACCTCCTTTGCCCATCTGTTATCTAATTCACTTCTCACACTAAAAGACTGCCTGTGTGCAGTCTTGTCCTGGAAACAGTGCTGATAACTAACCCTTTTTCTGGGCAGGTCTTCATCTTTGTCCTTGTGGATCAAGGAAGACCTTGCGCACTGAGAATTATGTCTGAGGCTGTGACATTCAGCAATACTAGATTGGTTCTCCTGGTTTGTTGTACCAAGGTGCAGAGTATTGGGATGTCTTGTTCTAGAGGAGGCCTTGGGAGCATACAGCACTTCTGAGCTTCACAGCATCCAACTGAAATATAGGAATGCTTATGGTACTCAGTGGATCTCTGAAGAAGTGAAAGAATTTTGAAACCAGGCATGTCATGGTCCCATCATCACAATCCTGTACCTAGGCTAATTAATCTTGCTGAAAGACAAAGCTTATTAACTTAGGCTAATGTCCCACTTTCAAGACCCAAGCTAATTTACCTGCATGACTCTGCAGGGCTTGGGGTCACTGCCCTGTATTCCACTGCTAAGCAGAGAAGTGCCTTGTATGTATTGTCCAGTCAGCTTCGGGAGGAAGAAGTGTGAGGGAAGGGTTTAACCTTCTCTAGGGTTTTTCTCCCCACATAAACATACTGCAGCTGTTATTTCAAGTCAAGAATATGCTTTTATCCTTTTTTAATAACATAGTCATGCTACTCAGTTGAGTAAATCAACGTATGAATGTATTCAACCAGTAAATGGGCTGTAAACTCATTATGCAAGCTTATTTGATCCCACTGAATCAAATAAGATTTTCCATTGGCATTGTGAAGCAATTTTTCACATGCCAACTGTGTCTGCATGGTTATGTCATACAACTCTCAAAATGACTTTCCATTAGAAGTTTACAGAATTTTTGTCAATGACGTTCAGCTCATTAAGCCTGTTCATGCAGCAGGTAATTTTCCAGTTTTGTACAAACTTGACATATACCTAGCTAATCAAGTTTGCTGAGAAGCAGGAAGAGGTGTCTGCAGTGTTATATGCTATCTCCTTTTTAATGACTTCAAGCAATTAGTTCTGAGGAATTTTTCATGACATTTCTATACAGTGCATCCTTCCACCCTACTTTTGTGACATCTAGTATGTTATTACCATACTATGCTCTCGGAGCTCACTGGAGACACACATTTAGCTGAGAATATGCTAAGCCAGGAAGAAGCAACTAGGAAGTTGAGGAAAATGTTTACTCAGTTATTGTCATGGGTTTAAAAGCAAAAACACTGAGAACAAGTGATATGCAATTGTCAGAGATACTATGGAGCTGACTTTCAACAAAAAAAAAGTTTGGAAGTGGAAGAATTTGCAGTTTTAGTTTCTACTTTGAATAGACAGATGATGAGATAGTCATAGTTAACAGGGAGAATGGTAGAGATTGCCAGATGAAAAATACTTTGACAGACTTGTGAAAGTGGGAGCTCATAATTTCTGTGGTCTGGCAAGATAGACACGGAAGTAAAGGAAGGATTTATTTACATACATTTGGCTTCAACAGTTGATGTAAACATGAGCACAGCATGGACAAGAATTATTTTTGCTCAGGATTAAAGCCCTGGTTGCCTTCTACAGCAAATGCTGAGCGTCAGGGTGCTGTTCTTAGGAGATTAACTCCAGAAATGTCTGCGTCCAAACTCCGGACCTCCAGTTTTAAGCAAATGAATCTATTACAGAGTCTTACATCTGGGTGCAAACAACCTGTGGCACTTTCTGGATGTCAGGAGTAGTAGCCCCTCATTCAGTACAGCAGGCAGCAATTAAAACACTTTCCTAATATCAGTTTTCTAACTTGAAATTAACTTGTTTAAACAGCAACTGAGGATATCTGTGAAGTGACTAGTTGTTATTCCTGGAAGGGAAGGAAGAGGGAAGAAGTACTCTATTAGTATGATACTGCCTACTAAGAATTTGACTGCGCTCTCCATGCTAATGATCCAGACTGAGACTGTTTAAAGAAATTCGATTTTATATCTAAAATGAAAATTATAGAATGTACCTTTACTCTGTCTGTCCGGTTATTGAAAAGGCCAATGCGTCGAATGGTATTGAGGATTGGATCATTCCCATCATCAATCATGTTGTGAGTGGTCACTGGAGGTAGACAGTGTCGCTAAAGAGAGGAAAGGCAACCCATAAGCTGGACAAAACTGCTGGCAAAGAGTCCTGTTACTGTATTCTAAGGTTAGTGGAAGACAGTGGGGGATTTTTTCACTGATGTGGATAGGTTTTTATCCTTTCATTTTAAAGTAAGAAAGTTATGATCATATAATGTTGTCTTCTATATAACTAAGGCCACAAATGAGACCATAAAATCTGTCACAGCACTTGTTTCATTTACCTCAAAATCAAGGTATTTGTACTAACTTTTAGAAAAGCCTACCATTTGATTTGTAAAAGTTTTCAGTCAATATGTCTCCTTAAGAGATTGATTTTACATATTTAATAAAAATGGAAGAAGCCAGGCTTCAGGAACAATGCAAAGTTCATACTTAGTGCAGAATAAAAGAATTAGGAATTTTAGTGTCCTGCATTTGACTGGATCCATGGATTCACAAAAAGAATTAGTCTGGGTCACACTCTCATTAGAAATGATCACAACTTATACTTAAATGTTAGCAATGAGAAGTACTTTGCTGAAAACTTTTTCAATGCATGCGCATCACTGTATGTCATACACAATCCTTGTACATAGTCATGTTTGTGTAAATAATACATTTTCTGACCTGAGTTGAAAAGATGGCTCTTTTCATAATGGTTATATCATCTCGGTCAAGAATCTTGTTCAAGTCTGGAATTTCTCCTCTGCAGAGGCAACACAGAGCCTGTTTTACCAAATGACTTATTACCAGTTGTATAAAGAAAATGAAGAAATGGCAAACAAGATCTGATCTGAAGTCTGCTGACATCAACATGAATCTTTCCTTTTTTTTCATGGTCCTCTATTCCTTACATTTTGTTCTCCCATAATTTTGCTGACCCTCCAATTAGGTTCCAAAAAAGCTAAGGAATTCTTTTTTTTTTTGCTGTTTTTCAGACACATTTTGTTTTTTGCTGAAGTTCCAGTCATCTCATCTGTGCTTTGGGTCATTTACTTCCAACTGTCTTTTGAAAGGATATGACTAAGCCACTACTTACTACTTTGCCTCTGGTGCTTTTTTAAGCTGAGTTACCTTATTTTTGACAGTGAGTATGCCTTTGTGTTACTTAGACATCCCCCACGTCTCTTAAGACTCTTTCCACAATGGGGTGCTAGTATCTTTAATTTTTTTCTCTGTGATTTGTCCATTGAACAAGTAACCTGTACATGGAACAGAGGGTCCCATATCCTTCACTGTGCCCTTCCTATGGATGTCAAAATTTCTTACACGAAGAGTAAAAGCACCAAAACACCACAGGTAAGCCAGCTGAATACGTGGCTCTACAAGGCAGAGCAAAGTTACCTATACACTCACTTTAGCAGGGCATTGTAGAGTTTCTTTCCAAACTTTTCTTTCACAGATTGTGCAGTGTCCCTAGGAAAATAAATAAATACATGTATAAAACAGGAGAATCCAGGACAAAGAGAGAATAAAAAATATTCCTG
>NW_010137797.1:5957-12641 GCF_000699245.1 Pterocles gutturalis
TAAATTCATATAATTATAATATAATCAGTATAATCAGTATAATTCATCAGTATAATTTCATGTATACTGATGGAAACAAGAATGCAGAAGCAGAGAGAGGTCTGGTTCTCAGAGCTCTTTTATCCAGGCAGCAGCCAGACTGACAGATTTCAACAAAACTGAGGATTTGACCTGCATCCAAAGACGAATGCACTGTGAAAGCCAGAAGCAGACCTCACTAGTGATTACTTCTAATATTTTGCTCTGATCAGTAGACCACACTTTCATCACAGGTGTGAAAAAGAAAGCATATATATGACTTCACGTAGAGAAACATGATTATTAACATTGGACGCTGGCTGAGAGATCTCCAATTTAACTTAACCTAGTAGAAAGACGTAAGATATAACAGGTAAACAAATAGGAATTTTAAGCAAGCTTCTCCCTTCACTTTCCACCCTACTTCCTAATTCAAAGTCTTTTGAAAACAAGTGTTAGACTAAAAGGTAGTTTGCCATAAATTAGATTGCAAATCAAAAAACTTCCTGGAAAGCTCAGGCCATGTTTTAAGCTAATAATAAAGCCCGTGACAGGCAAATGTTATATTCTAGAAAGAAAGAACTCCAGTGAACAACTATTCTAAATATAAAGAGCCACTTATATTATCCTGCTCTTAGCTGAAATAACTTGAAAGTACACCTGTAAGTGTTGTTGTCAAAATACCACATGCACTCTCAATTTGAGTAAAACACCCACTTAATGGAACTTTTCCTGCCTTTCTGATTTCTAAGAATTATACTTTGGGCTAAGACAAAACCTGTTAAGTGAAATCCTAAACTTTACCAAGCTGAGAATCCACACACCTGTTTTTAGTTGCTCTCTTCCAACTCACATAGACACAGTCGTGGAAGAGTTAATTTTGGATGAGTTGTAAAGCAACTAAATGTCAAACCAAATTGATCCAAAACCCAGCAAGCTGGTCCTCTCATGACTATTTTTTCATAGGCTCATGCCATAAACAATATCCAAAACTTAACCCAGATAGGATAGACTGCTTTTTCAGAAGCAGAGGAAACAAGGAATTTTATATCCCAGATCAGCCATTGTCTATTCCTTTGTAAGTGCCAACCTCTTCTTGTATTAAACTTCTGTGGCATCCTTAAAATCATCTAATATTGTCAGGCAATACTGATACAAGGTGGTTTTATCCAGGGGCTCCAGATTACGACCATGATAATGCTGCATATGATGGTACAGAGGGTCTCTTTCTTTTCACAGCACACAGCAGGAACAATAGCTGAAAGCAGCATTTTTTGCATTATTTCAAATCTTTAGGTTTAGCCTTTCTGTTACTATTGTGCCTGCATTACTGAGTACCAGAAAAATAACCATGTAGTAGAGATACAACAGGGAAAAACCTCCACATATTTAATTTAAACTTTCCTAAGTGCCATATATTATTTATTTAATATGTACCTGTTGTATTACATTCAAATGTGTTGCAAGCATGGCTGTTTCTCACTGCACTCACATTATTTTCCTACAGTTTTTGCATACAGAGCTCTCAGTAAAAACTCTGGCTATGTTACCCTGTTTTAGCAATCTACAGTTTATGCTAGTTGCACAGATCCTCCACGCATTTGCAGAGGCTGACAGCCCATTTCAGAGGATGATTCCCTTCACTCATCTTAGAAACCTCCTCAAGTGATATAGGATGAAATATCATTTGGACTGAACTATCACTCTCCAGTGGCAGTGAAGGCAGCTCAGACGCATTACTTTTAGGAAGCCAGAGTTGGATGATTAATTCCAGCCTCTATATTTGTAGTACCTGTTTCCAGTGTGGTAAATAGGTAGAATGTTTCCTGCAAGTCCCAAGAAGTTGCTGTGTGTGATGCCTCCAGAAATAATCTAGAGAGTAGACAGATTTCTCATATCTGTCTTCTTTTCCCAGATACGGCAAAAGCTAAATTATTTCAATGATCCTTGTTGAGCTATTTCTGTCACTGTTTTTGTGCAGGCTTAGCAGCAATTAAATTAAAGACTTCAACTTGATTACTGATATCCAGAAACCGAGCCAGAGATCACACGCTGGAGGCAGTTAATGAGATAACATGAAAAATAATATCCTTTTCTTACATAGTGCCTTTCACCTACAGATCTCTAAGTCGTTTAGATTTCTATCATTTTATAAATATAGAACTGGCATCAGAAAGAGGTTAAGTACAGTGAGACAAGCATAAAAGCAGAAGCTAGGTCTTGTGGGTTTTAGTCCCTTAGCTTTAAGACGAGCTTCCTTACTTCTTCAGCAGAGTTTAACCGCTCTAGCCACCTGATAAGGTGCACATTTCCATTTCCCTGCTTAGATAATTAATTCATAAATATGTTGAGTTAAATGGCATTTTTCATTTAAAAAAATTAATCCTTGATAACCCACTACTGATTTTATTTATGAATTTGAACCTTCAGTTTTGCTATGCCTCCCAGTTTAGAAGTACCTCACAACGTGTCTTGCCCTATGTAGAATCACATAGCAGTTAAAGTGAGGTGAAGGTTAAGTTTGCTCCTGCTTTGCTTTTTTGTTTGTGAAGTTGTAAAATGAAAACTGTTAAACTAAGAAGGGCTCTGACAATTTCCTGTTTATAACTGTTTCACTGCTTGGATATGGCCATTGCTTATGGTATGCTACATAGAAAGTTACACACAATTGTTATGAACTGCTTTTCTGCTGGATTAGACAGTATAATTTCCATATTTCTAAATAAAGGAGGATGTGTAATTGATTTCTTTTTCCCACTAGTGGTGGAGGAGTTCACTTTAAATTAGCAGGTGGTCCTTATTTTATGGACGCTCAATGGCACGTCCAAAGGGAATACTAGAAACAGTCAGAAGATACCCAGAACACTGGATTTTCTAGAGCCTTTGACTTTGTCACTGCAAGACAAGTACTATTTGCTAACTTGTTACAAAGAATGGCATGGCAAGTCTCCTAAAAATAACCTAGAAGAAAAAAGAAAAGACAAATATTTGGCCTTATTTATCATTCCCATCTCTTTCACAGACACTAATGCATTCTAGTTACCCACAATCCTCAATTTCAGCAGAGCAAAAAGAAAGAGCATTGTTCTTTGTCAGAAGCCTTTGCATGTCTTCTCAATTCACTGTACAAGGCCCTCAGTGAGAATGGCAATTACCAGAGTTGCTTCCGGACTGCTTGTCCTTTCAGGGTTTCCACATTGAAATTGTTTGTCTTTGCTGGCATGATGAAGAACACAACAACTGTAACATCAGTCTTATGAACCTACATGGATACAAGATAAAGAGAAAAAAAAAATCTCACTACAAGATATCACAGCCAACTTTTAACAATAAGAATTAGTCACAGGAAAAACCAATGCACTTTGGTTGTCTAGGAAGGCTCTGATCTTATAATTCTCCCTTTCACTACAAAGTTATTTTCAAGTCAGAGATACAGCTGAGGATAGATAAAGGTAAACAGATGTCACCTGATTCCAATTTAGGCAACAGAGATCTTCCTGACTTCTCATGATTTAGAGGCCATGGCTTAGGATGTGAACATAAACTGCAAAACAAAAAAATCCTACACACATTTTCTCACCTGACACAAACTTTGTTCGCTCAAATGAGCGAGCAATTAGCTTACCACCTGGGGAATGCCCAGACATGGGGCAAGGCATTCCCTACAGCAGCAAGCAGAACTGCCTTCTATAACAACAGTGGGCCAGGTGTAAGGGCAGAAAGAGGCATGATAGCAACAACTGTCTACCTGAACCCCGGCAAAGAACCTGCCTGACACACAAAAAGCTGCAAGTAATTTCTTGCTCATCTTTCACATCCAGCTACTGCAAAAGCAAAAAGTATTTGCTGTAAAATCTGACTCCTTGCTTATAGATGGTTTCACTTGCTGGTTTCTCTGGTGTGCTAACAAGATTAAGAATACCAGGTCCCTGAGGGATTCCTCACACATAGCAGAATGAGGTTGTACTCCTGTCAGTAACTATTTAAAGAAAAGCTAAGGGTGAACTCTGTTCAGAGCTGTAAAAATTAAATTGTTTCAAACTGCCTCAATTCTAAACTTAAGACAAACAAACATGCTATTAGCATGCCTTCCCTCAGATTGAGGTACAGGGAAATGAATAGTATTAAATAACCTGTGGGAGTCATCCCAGAGTCATTTTAAGGTTTTTCCCTTCCCTCTCTTCAAGGCAGGTTCAAAGTCCATCATGCTATGATCTCAATGTGTTTTAACAATCTGTCCCAAGATTCATATTTATTACCAAAATGTTAGTATAGTTTTCAAGTATCAAAGGAAAAGGACTCTATAGAATAAAATAATTCCATCCAATGCTATATATGTCTTAGGTTCAGGCACACCACTGGAACTTCTTTAAGAAGCACCATCATTCCATCATTCCCAGATTCACATGTAGTACAGGTATTCTGCTGTTCCCAATGGAATTACCTCTTGAAACAATTACAGAGCAAGTGTTCTTTGAACAGCTAATCAAGTGCTGGTATGCATGTTGGAGCAGTAATGCAATAAAGTCAGCCTCAGCTTATGGGAGAAGTGCCAGTACACTGTTCTAGAGAGCTTTGGAGAACTAGCCTTAGTTTCCTTTGACTTTCCACCAGCCTAGCTTGTCATTGATGTCATATAAATCATTAGATACAATAAGAGATTGCTGAAATCATTGCTCAAGCATAAGACCTTCCACATTACCAGCATTTATAGTGACTAGCTATGTAAATGCCATTAACAGGTAGCTGATGTTGCACAGCACTACCAAGCAACAGAAGTCAGCTGTTTGTCAAAGTTGGGGAAGAAATACTTAAGTTATGTGAGGTGTCCTGCTGTGTGAGTGAATGGATTAACTACTTCCAGAAAGTCCACAGGTTCTAAAAGTGTATTAATAGAAGGTGGCAGTAGAACAAGTGTACATACAGCTTTGAACATTGATTTTTTTTTCCATCATGATGACAATATAGTATCAAGGTTTTTTCAGATTTTCCATATCATTTAAATGATAGAGTACAAAATAGAGAGTCTGGGATGACAGTCAATTGATCCTTGGTAGATGACTGAAAACTGATTAGAAATTTTTTTTTAATTTATTTTAAATGTATCAGTCTTTGGGATGCATCTGGAGACCACGACCTCATTTGTCGGTGGTAAGTGATCTGCTCTTAGATCATGACAAGCTGTAGGTCCTGTCTTCATTAAAGTACTCCATAAAGGTATTTAGAAAGATTGCATTCATTTTTTACCTGAGGAAACAGAAGGATGGAGAAGTGAGTGGCTTCCCCATGCTTATGCATGAGGCCACTGCCATACTGAATTTTAATGCAAGATTCCCATTCAATGATAACAGTTATCAAAAATTTAGATCATGGTCAGTTCCTAATAAATTAAGCAATTTGCTTAAAAATATAGTTTTAAATTGCATCATTAAAGGATTATTTTTACTTGTCTTCTAATGTATAAACCTTCAGGGTAAATTCTTGAATCACTTTTTCAGTATTTTTCTCTAAAAACAAGGGAGGTAACCATGAATTAACTTCTTGAACAATGTAATCGATTATTTTTAAGCAGCCTGAAATTGTTGTGTACTCTGATGATTCAGGGAGAGAGCTTTATGAAAACTCTGAATATCCCATAATTATTTTCATATAAAACAGAGTATGGAAAGGAGATTCTTGCAGGGGACTTCTATAGTATGGTAAGTTTGAACATAAGCTCTGTTATCTACATTTGCAGAAGCTTTCTTACCCTCAGCAAAAAATTTAATCTTGATAAGGCTTCTAGAAACATATCAGCTCCTTTGTTGGAAAATTCATATCTCCCAGCAATGAAGAAAAATAAGGTCTTCTCAAGACTGAAGTCAAGGTGGCTGAAAGCAAGCAAGCAAACAGACAAGCACAAAGTATTTCTCAAGATATAATAAAACAAAACACACAATAGCTTTCTATTCTAGAGGAATTTATTATCCCAAGAAAATAATGAAAGTAAGGCTTTTCTGCTGTTCTTTAAATTAAGATGACTATCTTAATCTGATAAAGTGCATCTTGGGTAAATAACAAAAAATCAAGACCATCTGCCTGATCCCACAATCTGTTAAGCTGATCTAGAACTGGTGTCTTAAAATTCCTTTAGCTTCTGACTGAGAAATCCCAGATAGGTATTTGAATAAGTTGGTAACATTTCACCTCCTCTATGATGCACTTGTTAGTTTTCCTGCTTTCGTTCTTGCTTTATATAGTGTTGGACAACCATTACTAACTTTTGAAAAGTAAAAGCATACCCATAGAAATGACCTCGAATGAACTCTTGGATCCTAGCCTTGTACATGGAATGCAAATTCTGAAACTCATGCATTGCTGAAAATTTCTTAACGTTCAAGCCATTTGGGGTCACAACATCTGGAAAAGCAGAGAAAAGGCAGAGGTAGACATCTTCAGAGTCAGAGAAATCGTTTAAGGAAAGAACCAACGACCAACGTGTCTTTCAGTTGTCAGTATGGGAACAGTTTATTTACTCTTATTACTCAGAGAGAGGGAACAGCATTGTCTAACACAATGGTCTCTACCAGCTTACTCCACAAACTTATTGCATGGGGCATGCCACTGTCTATAGCGTTGAAGTGGCTTTGTACCATTTTGACCTGTACTCAACATTAGCATAGATCC